>NW_027458645.1:0-27719 GCF_050624435.1 Tenrec ecaudatus | reverse complement strand
CCCTAGCCCGAAGCCTAGGGGTGCCCTAGCCTGAAGCTAGGGGAGCCCTAGCCTTAGCCGAGGGGAGCCCTAGCCCGAAGCCTAGGGGTGCCCTAGCCTGAAGGCTAGGGGAGCCCTAGCCTTAGCCGAGGGGAGCCCTAGCCCGAAGCCTAGGGGTGCCCTAGCCTGAAGGCTAGGGGAGCCCTAGCCTTAGCCGAGGGGAGCCCTAGCCCGAAGCCTAGGGGTGCCCTAGCCTGAAGGCTAGGGGAGCCCTAGCCTTAGCCGAGGGGAGCCCTAGCCCGAAGCCTAGGGGTGCCCTAGCCTGAAGGCTAGGGGAGCCCTAGCCTTAGCCGAGGGGAGCCCTAGCCCGAAGCCTAGGGGTGCCCTAGCCTGAAGGCTAGGGGAGCCCTAGCCTTAGCCGAGGGGAGCCCTAGCCCGAAGCCTAGGGGTGCCCTAGCCTGAAGGCTAGGGGAGCCCTAGCCTTAGCCGAGGGGAGCCCTAGCCCGAAGCCTAGGGGTGCCCTAGCCTGAAGGCTAGGGGAGCCCTAGCCTTAGCCGAGGGGAGCCCTAGCCCGAAGCCTAGGGGTGCCCTAGCCTGAAGGCTAGGGGAGCCCTAGCCTTAGCCGAGGGGAGCCCTAGCCTGAAGGCTAGGGGAGCCCTAGCCTTAGCCGAGGGGAGCCCTAAAGCCTAGGGGTGCCCTAGCCTGAAGGCTAGGGGAGCCCTAGCCTTAGCCGAGGGGAGCCCTAGCCCGAAGCCTAGGGGTGCCCTAGCCTGAAGGCTAGGGGAGCCCTAGCCTTAGCCGAGGGGAGCCCGAAGCCTAGGGGTGCCCTAGCCTGAAGGCTAGGGGAGCCCTAGCCTTAGCCGAGGGGAGCCCTAGCCGAAGCCTAGGGGTGCCCTAGCCTGAAGGCTAGGGGAGCCCTAGCCTTAGCCGAGGGGAGCCCTAGCCGAGCCTAGGGGTGCCCTAGCCTGAAGGCTAGGGGAGCCCTAGCCTTAGCCGAGGGGAGCCCTAGCCCGAAGCCTAGGGGTGCCCTAGCCTGAAGGCTAGGGGAGCCCTAGCCTTAGCCGAGGGGAGCCCTAGCCCGAAGCCTAGGGGTGCCCTAGCCTGAAGGCTAGGGGAGCCCTAGCCTTAGCCGAGGGGAGCCCTAGCCCGAAGCCTAGGGGTGCCCTAGCCTGAAGGCTAGGGGAGCCCTAGCCTTAGCCGAGGGGAGCCCTAGCCCGAAGCCTAGGGGTGCCCTAGCCTGAAGGCTAGGGGAGCCCTAGCCTTAGCCGAGGGGAGCCCTAGCCCGAAGCCTAGGGGTGCCCTAGCCTGAAGGCTAGGGGAGCCCTAGCCTTAGCCGAGGGGAGCCCTAGCCCGAAGCCTAGGGGTGCCCTAGCCTGAAGGCTAGGGGAGCCCTAGCCTTAGCCGAGGGGAGCCCTAGCCCGAAGCCTAGGGGTGCCCTAGCCTGAAGGCTAGGGGAGCCCTAGCCTTAGCCGAGGGGAGCCCTAGCCCGAAGCCTAGGGGTGCCCTAGCCTGAAGGCTAGGGGAGCCCTAGCCTTAGCCGAGGGGAGCCCTAGCCCGAAGCCTAGGGGTGCCCTAGCCTGAAGGCTAGGGGAGCCCTAGCCTTAGCCGAGGGGAGCCCTAGCCCGAAGCCTAGGGGTGCCCTAGCCTGAAGGCTAGGGGAGCCCTAGCCTTAGCCGAGGGGAGCCCTAGCCCGAAGCCTAGGGGTGCCCTAGCCTGAAGGCTAGGGGAGCCCTAGCCTTAGCCGAGGGGAGCCCTAGCCCGAAGCCTAGGGGTGCCCTAGCCTGAAGGCTAGGGGAGCCCTAGCCTTAGCCGAGGGGAGCCCTAGCCCGAAGCCTAGGGGTGCCCTAGCCTGAAGGCTAGGGGAGCCCTAGCCTTAGCCGAGGGGAGCCCTAGCCCGAAGCCTAGGGGTGCCCTAGCCTGAAGGCTAGGGGAGCCCTAGCCTTAGCCGAGGGGAGCCCTAGCCCGAAGCCTAGGGGTGCCCTAGCCTGAAGGCTAGGGGAGCCCTAGCCTTAGCCGAGGGGAGCCCTAGCCCGAAGCCTAGGGGTGCCCTAGCCTGAAGGCTAGGGGAGCCCTAGCCTTAGCCGAGGGGAGCCCTAGCCCGAAGCCTAGGGGTGCCCTAGCCTGAAGGCTAGGGGAGCCCTAGCCTTAGCCGAGGGGAGCCCTAGCCCGAAGCCTAGGGGTGCCCTAGCCTGAAGGCTAGGGGAGCCCTAGCCTTAGCCGAGGGGAGCCCTAGCCTGAAGGCTAGGGGAGCCCTAGCCTTAGCCGAGGGGAGCCCTAAAGCCTAGGGGTGCCCTAGCCTGAAGGCTAGGGGAGCCCTAGCCTTAGCCGAGGGGAGCCCAAAGCCTAGGGGTGCCCTAGCCTGAAGGCTAGGGGAGCCCTAGCCTTAGCCGAGGGGAGCCCAAAGCCTAGGGGTGCCCTAGCCTGAAGGCTAGGGGAGCCCTAGCCTTAGCCGAGGGGAGCCCAAAGCCTAGGGGTGCCCTAGCCTGAAGGCTAGGGGAGCCCTAGCCTTAGCCGAGGGGAGCCCAAAGCCTAGGGGTGCCCTAGCCTGAAGGCTAGGGGAGCCCTAGCCTTAGCCGAGGGGAGCCCAAAGCCTAGGGGTGCCCTAGCCTGAAGGCTAGGGGAGCCCTAGCCTTAGCCGAGGGGAGCCCAAAGCCTAGGGGTGCCCTAGCCTGAAGGCTAGGGGAGCCCTAGCCTTAGCCGAGGGGAGCCCAAAGCCTAGGGGTGCCCTAGCCTGAAGGCTAGGGGAGCCCTAGCCTTAGCCGAGGGGAGCCCAAAGCCTAGGGGTGCCCTAGCCTGAAGGCTAGGGGAGCCCTAGCCTTAGCCGAGGGGAGCCCAAAGCCTAGGGGTGCCCTAGCCTGAAGGCTAGGGGAGCCCTAGCCTTAGCCGAGGGGAGCCCAAAGCCTAGGGGTGCCCTAGCCTGAAGGCTAGGGGAGCCCTAGCCTTAGCCGAGGGGAGCCCAAAGCCTAGGGGTGCCCTAGCCTGAAGGCTAGGGGAGCCCTAGCCTTAGCCGAGGGGAGCCCAAAGCCTAGGGGTGCCCTAGCCTGAAGGCTAGGGGAGCCCTAGCCTTAGCCGAGGGGAGCCCAAAGCCTAGGGGTGCCCTAGCCTGAAGGCTAGGGGAGCCCTAGCCTTAGCCGAGGGGAGCCCAAAGCCTAGGGGTGCCCTAGCCTGAAGGCTAGGGGAGCCCTAGCCTTAGCCGAGGGGAGCCCAAAGCCTAGGGGTGCCCTAGCCTGAAGGCTAGGGGAGCCCTAGCCTTAGCCGAGGGGAGCCCAAAGCCTAGGGGTGCCCTAGCCTGAAGGCTAGGGGAGCCCTAGCCTTAGCCGAGGGGAGCCCAAAGCCTAGGGGTGCCCTAGCCTGAAGGCTAGGGGAGCCCTAGCCTTAGCCGAGGGGAGCCCAAAGCCTAGGGGTGCCCTAGCCTGAAGGCTAGGGGAGCCCTAGCCTTAGCCGAGGGGAGCCCAAAGCCTAGGGGTGCCCTAGCCTGAAGGCTAGGGGAGCCCTAGCCTTAGCCGAGGGGAGCCCAAAGCCTAGGGGTGCCCTAGCCTGAAGGCTAGGGGAGCCCTAGCCTTAGCCGAGGGGAGCCCAAAGCCTAGGGGTGCCCTAGCCTGAAGGCTAGGGGAGCCCTAGCCTTAGCCGAGGGGAGCCCAAAGCCTAGGGGTGCCCTAGCCTGAAGGCTAGGGGAGCCCTAGCCTTAGCCGAGGGGAGCCCAAAGCCTAGGGGTGCCCTAGCCTGAAGGCTAGGGGAGCCCTAGCCTTAGCCGAGGGGAGCCCAAAGCCTAGGGGTGCCCTAGCCTGAAGGCTAGGGGAGCCCTAGCCTTAGCCGAGGGGAGCCCAAAGCCTAGGGGTGCCCTAGCCTGAAGGCTAGGGGAGCCCTAGCCTTAGCCGAGGGGAGCCCAAAGCCTAGGGGTGCCCTAGCCTGAAGGCTAGGGGAGCCCTAGCCTTAGCCGAGGGGAGCCCAAAGCCTAGGGGTGCCCTAGCCTGAAGGCTAGGGGAGCCCTAGCCTTAGCCGAGGGGAGCCCAAAGCCTAGGGGTGCCCTAGCCTGAAGGCTAGGGGAGCCCTAGCCTTAGCCGAGGGGAGCCCAAAGCCTAGGGGTGCCCTAGCCTGAAGGCTAGGGGAGCCCTAGCCTTAGCCGAGGGGAGCCCAAAGCCTAGGGGTGCCCTAGCCTGAAGGCTAGGGGAGCCCTAGCCTTAGCCGAGGGGAGCCCAAAGCCTAGGGGTGCCCTAGCCTGAAGGCTAGGGGAGCCCTAGCCTTAGCCGAGGGGAGCCCAAAGCCTAGGGGTGCCCTAGCCTGAAGGCTAGGGGAGCCCTAGCCTTAGCCGAGGGGAGCCCAAAGCCTAGGGGTGCCCTAGCCTGAAGGCTAGGGGAGCCCTAGCCTTAGCCGAGGGGAGCCCAAAGCCTAGGGGTGCCCTAGCCTGAAGGCTAGGGGAGCCCTAGCCTTAGCCGAGGGGAGCCCAAAGCCTAGGGGTGCCCTAGCCTGAAGGCTAGGGGAGCCCTAGCCTTAGCCGAGGGGAGCCCAAAGCCTAGGGGTGCCCTAGCCTGAAGGCTAGGGGAGCCCTAGCCTTAGCCGAGGGGAGCCCAAAGCCTAGGGGTGCCCTAGCCTGAAGGCTAGGGGAGCCCTAGCCTTAGCCGAGGGGAGCCCAAAGCCTAGGGGTGCCCTAGCCTGAAGGCTAGGGGAGCCCTAGCCTTAGCCGAGGGGAGCCCTAGCCTAAAGCCTAGGGGTGCCCTAGCCTGAAGGCTAGGGGAGCCCTAGCCTTAGCCTAGGGGAGCCTAAAGCCTAGGGGTGCCCTAGCCTGAAGGCTAGGGGAGCCCTAGCCTTAGCCTAGGGGAGCCCTAGCCTAAAGCCTAGGAGTGCCCTAGCCTGAAGGCTAGGGGAGCCCTAGCCTTAGCCTAGGGGAGCCTAAAGCCTAGGGGTGCCCTAGCCTGAAGGCTAGGGGAGCCCTAGCCTTAGCCTAGGGGAGCCCTAGCCTTAGCCTAGGGGAGCCTAAAGCCTAGGGGTGCCCTAGCCTGAAGGCTAGGGGAGCCATAGCCTTAGCCTAGGGGAGCCCTAGCCTTAGCCGAGGGGAGCCTAAAGCCTAGGGGTGCCCTAGCCTGAAGGCTAGGGGAGCCCTAGCCTTAGCCGAGGGGAGCCTAAAGCCTAGGGGTGCCCTAGCCTGAAGGCTAGGGGAGCCCTAGCCTTAGCCGAGGGGAGCCTAAAGCCTAGGGGTGCCCTAGCCTGAAGGCTAGGGGAGCCCTAGCCTTAGCCGAGGGGAGCCTAAAGCCTAGGGGTGCCCTAGCCTGAAGGCTAGGGGAGCCCTAGCCTTAGCCGAGGGGAGCCTAAAGCCTAGGGGTGCCCTAGCCTGAAGGCTAGGGGAGCCCTAGCCTTAGCCGAGGGGAGCCTAAAGCCTAGGGGTGCCCTAGCCTGAAGGCTAGGGGAGCCCTAGCCTTAGCCGAGGGGAGCCTAAAGCCTAGGGGTGCCCTAGCCTGAAGGCTAGGGGAGCCCTAGCCTTAGCCGAGGGGAGCCTAAAGCCTAGGGCTGCCCTAGCCTGAAGGCTAGGGGAGCCCTAGCCTTAGCCGAGGGGAGCCTAAAGCCTAGGGCTGCCCTAGCCTGAAGGCTAGGGGAGCCCTAGCCTTAGCCGAGGGGAGCCTAAAGCCTAGGGCTGCCCTAGCCTGAAGGCTAGGGGAGCCCTAGCCTTAGCCGAGGGGAGCCTAAAGCCTAGGGCTGCCCTAGCCTGAAGGCTAGGGGAGCCCTAGCCTTAGCCGAGGGGAGCCTAAAGCCTAGGGCTGCCCTAGCCTGAAGGCTAGGGGAGCCCTAGCCTTAGCCGAGGGGAGCCTAAAGCCTAGGGGTGCCCTAGCCTGAAGGCTAGGGGAGCCCTAGCCTTAGCCGAGGGGAGCCTAAAGCCTAGGGGTGCCCTAGCCTGAAGGCTAGGGGAGCCCTAGCCTTAGCCGAGGGGAGCCCTAGCCTAAAGCCTAGGGGTGCCCTAGCCTGAAGGCTAGGGGAGCCCTAGCCTTAGCCGAGGGGAGCCCTAGCCTAAAGCCTAGGGGTGCCCTAGCCTGAAGGCTAGGGGAGCCCTAGCCTTAGCCGAGGGGAGCCCTAGCCTAAAGCCTAGGGGTGCCCTAGCCTGAAGGCTAGGGGAGCCCTAGCCTTAGCCGAGGGGAGCCCTAGCCTAAAGCCTAGGGGTGCCCTAGCCTGAAGGCTAGGGGAGCCCTAGCCTTAGCCGAGGGGAGCCCTAGCCTAAAGCCTAGGGGTGCCCTAGCCTGAAGGCTAGGGGAGCCCTAGCCTTAGCCGAGGGGAGCCCTAGCCTAAAGCCTAGGGGTGCCCTAGCCTGAAGGCTAGGGGAGCCCTAGCCTTAGCCGAGGGGAGCCCTAGCCTAAAGCCTAGGGGTGCCCTAGCCTGAAGGCTAGGGGAGCCCTAGCCTTAGCCGAGGGGAGCCCTAGCCTAAAGCCTAGGGGTGCCCTAGCCTGAAGGCTAGGGGAGCCCTAGCCTTAGCCGAGGGGAGCCCTAGCCTAAAGCCTAGGGGTGCCCTAGCCTGAAGGCTAGGGGAGCCCTAGCCTTAGCCGAGGGGAGCCCTAGCCTAAAGCCTAGGGGTGCCCTAGCCTGAAGGCTAGGGGAGCCCTAGCCTTAGCCGAGGGGAGCCCTAGCCTAAAGCCTAGGGGTGCCCTAGCCTGAAGGCTAGGGGAGCCCTAGCCTTAGCCGAGGGGAGCCCTAGCCTAAAGCCTAGGGGTGCCCTAGCCTGAAGGCTAGGGGAGCCCTAGCCTTAGCCGAGGGGAGCCCTAGCCTAAAGCCTAGGGGTGCCCTAGCCTGAAGGCTAGGGGAGCCCTAGCCTTAGCCGAGGGGAGCCCTAGCCTAAAGCCTAGGGGTGCCCTAGCCTGAAGGCTAGGGGAGCCCTAGCCTTAGCCGAGGGGAGCCCTAGCCTAAAGCCTAGGGGTGCCCTAGCCTGAAGGCTAGGGGAGCCCTAGCCTTAGCCGAGGGGAGCCCTAGCCTAAAGCCTAGGGGTGCCCTAGCCTGAAGGCTAGGGGAGCCCTAGCCTTAGCCGAGGGGAGCCCTAGCCTAAAGCCTAGGGGTGCCCTAGCCTGAAGGCTAGGGGAGCCCTAGCCTTAGCCGAGGGGAGCCCTAGCCTAAAGCCTAGGGGTGCCCTAGCCTGAAGGCTAGGGGAGCCCTAGCCTTAGCCGAGGGGAGCCCTAGCCTAAAGCCTAGGGGTGCCCTAGCCTGAAGGCTAGGGGAGCCCTAGCCTTAGCCGAGGGGAGCCCTAGCCTAAAGCCTAGGGGTGCCCTAGCCTGAAGGCTAGGGGAGCCCTAGCCTTAGCCGAGGGGAGCCCTAGCCTAAAGCCTAGGGGTGCCCTAGCCTGAAGGCTAGGGGAGCCCTAGCCTTAGCCGAGGGGAGCCCTAGCCTAAAGCCTAGGGGTGCCCTAGCCTGAAGGCTAGGGGAGCCCTAGCCTTAGCCGAGGGGAGCCCTAGCCTAAAGCCTAGGGGTGCCCTAGCCTGAAGGCTAGGGGAGCCCTAGCCTTAGCCGAGGGGAGCCCTAGCCTAAAGCCTAGGGGTGCCCTAGCCTGAAGGCTAGGGGAGCCCTAGCCTTAGCCGAGGGGAGCCCTAGCCTAAAGCCTAGGGGTGCCCTAGCCTGAAGGCTAGGGGAGCCCTAGCCTTAGCCGAGGGGAGCCCTAGCCTAAAGCCTAGGGGTGCCCTAGCCTGAAGGCTAGGGGAGCCCTAGCCTTAGCCGAGGGGAGCCCTAGCCTAAAGCCTAGGGGTGCCCTAGCCTGAAGGCTAGGGGAGCCCTAGCCTTAGCCGAGGGGAGCCCTAGCCTAAAGCCTAGGGGTGCCCTAGCCTGAAGGCTAGGGGAGCCCTAGCCTTAGCCGAGGGGAGCCCTAGCCTAAAGCCTAGGGGTGCCCTAGCCTGAAGGCTAGGGGAGCCCTAGCCTTAGCCGAGGGGAGCCCTAGCCTAAAGCCTAGGGGTGCCCTAGCCTGAAGGCTAGGGGAGCCCTAGCCTTAGCCGAGGGGAGCCCTAGCCTAAAGCCTAGGGGTGCCCTAGCCTGAAGGCTAGGGGAGCCCTAGCCTTAGCCGAGGGGAGCCCTAGCCTAAAGCCTAGGGGTGCCCTAGCCTGAAGGCTAGGGGAGCCCTAGCCTTAGCCGAGGGGAGCCCTAGCCTAAAGCCTAGGGGTGCCCTAGCCTGAAGGCTAGGGGAGCCCTAGCCTTAGCCGAGGGGAGCCCTAGCCTAAAGCCTAGGGGTGCCCTAGCCTGAAGGCTAGGGGAGCCCTAGCCTTAGCCGAGGGGAGCCCTAGCCTAAAGCCTAGGGGTGCCCTAGCCTGAAGGCTAGGGGAGCCCTAGCCTTAGCCGAGGGGAGCCCTAGCCTAAAGCCTAGGGGTGCCCTAGCCTGAAGGCTAGGGGAGCCCTAGCCTTAGCCGAGGGGAGCCCTAGCCTAAAGCCTAGGGGTGCCCTAGCCTGAAGGCTAGGGGAGCCCTAGCCTTAGCCGAGGGGAGCCCTAGCCTAAAGCCTAGGGGTGCCCTAGCCTGAAGGCTAGGGGAGCCCTAGCCTTAGCCGAGGGGAGCCCTAGCCTAAAGCCTAGGGGTGCCCTAGCCTGAAGGCTAGGGGAGCCCTAGCCTTAGCCGAGGGGAGCCCTAGCCTAAAGCCTAGGGGTGCCCTAGCCTGAAGGCTAGGGGAGCCCTAGCCTTAGCCGAGGGGAGCCCTAGCCTAAAGCCTAGGGGTGCCCTAGCCTGAAGGCTAGGGGAGCCCTAGCCTTAGCCGAGGGGAGCCCTAGCCTAAAGCCTAGGGGTGCCCTAGCCTGAAGGCTAGGGGAGCCCTAGCCTTAGCCGAGGGGAGCCCTAGCCTAAAGCCTAGGGGTGCCCTAGCCTGAAGGCTAGGGGAGCCCTAGCCTTAGCCGAGGGGAGCCCTAGCCTAAAGCCTAGGGGTGCCCTAGCCTGAAGGCTAGGGGAGCCCTAGCCTTAGCCGAGGGGAGCCCTAGCCTAAAGCCTAGGGGTGCCCTAGCCTGAAGGCTAGGGGAGCCCTAGCCTTAGCCTAGGGGAGCCTAAAGCCTAGGGGTGCCCTAGCCTGAAGGCTAGGGGAGCCCTAGCCTTAGCCTAGGGGAGCCCTAGCCTAAAGCCTAGGGGTGCCCTAGCCTGAAGGCTAGGGGAGCCCTAGCCTTAGCCTAGGGGAGCCTAAAGCCTAGGGGTGCCCTAGCCTGAAGGCTAGGGGAGCCCTAGCCTTAGCCTAGGGGATCCCTAGCCTAAAGCCTAGGGGTGCCCTAGCCTGAAGGCTAGGGGAGCCCTAGCCTTAGCCTAGGGGAGCCTAAAGCCTAGGGGTGCCCTAGCCTGAAGGCTAGGGGAGCCCTAGCCTTAGCCTAGGGGAGCCCTAGCCTTAGCCTAGGGGAGCCTAAAGCCTAGGGGTGCCCTAGCCTGAAGGCTAGGGGAGCCCTAGCCTTAGCCTAGGGGAGCCCTAGCCTTAGCCGAGGGGAGCCTAAAGCCTAGGGGTGCCCTAGCCTGAAGGCTAGGGGAGCCCTAGCCTTAGCCGAGGGGAGCCTAAAGCCTAGGGGTGCCCTAACCTGAAGGCTAGGGGAGCCCTAGCCTTAGCCGAGGGGAGCCTAAAGCCTAGGGGTGCCCTAGCCTGAAGGCTAGGGGAGCCCTAGCCTTAGCCGAGGGGAGCCTAAAGCCTAGGGCTGCCCTAGCCTGAAGGCTAGGGGAGCCCTAGCCTTAGCCGAGGGGAGCCTAAAGCCTAGGGCTGCCCTAGCCTGAAGGCTAGGGGAGCCCTAGCCTTAGCCGAGGGGAGCCTAAAGCCTAGGGCTGCCCTAGCCTGAAGGCTAGGGGAGCCCTAGCCTTAGCCGAGGGGAGCCTAAAGCCTAGGGCTGCCCTAGCCTGAAGGCTAGGGGAGCCCTAGCCTTAGCCGAGGGGAGCCTAAAGCCTAGGGCTGCCCTAGCCTGAAGGCTAGGGGAGCCCTAGCCTTAGCCGAGGGGAGCCTAAAGCCTAGGGCTGCCCTAGCCTGAAGGGTAGGGGAGCCCTAGCCTTAGCCGAGGGGAGCCTAAAGCCTAGGGCTGCCCTAGCCTGAAGGGTAGGGGAGCCCTAGCCTTAGCCGAGGGGAGCCTAAAGCCTAGGGCTGCCCTAGCCTGAAGGCTAGGGGAGCCCTAGCCTTAGCCGAGGGGAGCCTAAAGCCTAGGGCTGCCCTAGCCTGAAGGCTAGGGGAGCCCTAGCCTTAGCCGAGGGGAGCCTAAAGCCTAGGGCTGCCCTAGCCTGAAGGCTAGGGGAGCCCTAGCCTTAGCCGAGGGGAGCCTAAAGCCTAGGGCTGCCCTAGCCTGAAGGCTAGGGGAGCCCTAGCCTTAGCCGAGGGGAGCCTAAAGCCTAGGGCTGCCCTAGCCTGAAGGCTAGGGGAGCCCTAGCCTTAGCCGAGGGGAGCCTAAAGCCTAGGGCTGCCCTAGCCTGAAGGCTAGGGGAGCCCTAGCCTTAGCCGAGGGGAGCCTAAAGCCTAGGGCTGCCCTAGCCTGAAGGCTAGGGGAGCCCTAGCCTTAGCCGAGGGGAGCCTAAAGCCTAGGGCTGCCCTAGCCTGAAGGCTAGGGGAGCCCTAGCCTTAGCCGAGGGGAGCCCTAGCCTTAGCCGAGGGGAGCCTAAAGCCTAGGGCTGCCCTAGCCTGAAGGCTAGGGGAGCCCTAGCCTTAGCCGAGGGGAGCCTAAAGCCTAGGGCTGCCCTAGCCTGAAGGCTAGGGGAGCCCTAGCCTTAGCCGAGGGGAGCCTAAAGCCTAGGGCTGCCCTAGCCTGAAGGCTAGGGGAGCCCTAGCCTTAGCCGAGGGGAGCCTAAAGCCTAGGGCTGCCCTAGCCTGAAGGCTAGGGGAGCCCTAGCCTTAGCCGAGGGGAGCCTAAAGCCTAGGGCTGCCCTAGCCTGAAGGCTAGGGGAGCCCTAGCCTTAGCCGAGGGGAGCCTAAAGCCTAGGGCTGCCCTAGCCTGAAGGCTAGGGGAGCCCTAGCCTTAGCCGAGGGGAGCCTAAAGCCTAGGGCTGCCCTAGCCTGAAGGCTAGGGGAGCCCTAGCCTTAGCCGAGGGGAGCCTAAAGCCTAGGGCTGCCCTAGCCTGAAGGCTAGGGGAGCCCTAGCCTTAGCCGAGGGGAGCCTAAAGCCTAGGGCTGCCCTAGCCTGAAGGCTAGGGGAGCCCTAGCCTTAGCCGAGGGGAGCCTAAAGCCTAGGGCTGCCCTAGCCTGAAGGCTAGGGGAGCCCTAGCCTTAGCCGAGGGGAGCCTAAAGCCTAGGGCTGCCCTAGCCTGAAGGCTAGGGGAGCCCTAGCCTTAGCCGAGGGGAGCCTAAAGCCTAGGGCTGCCCTAGCCTGAAGGCTAGGGGAGCCCTAGCCTTAGCCGAGGGGAGCCTAAAGCCTAGGGCTGCCCTAGCCTGAAGGCTAGGGGAGCCCTAGCCTTAGCCGAGGGGAGCCTAAAGCCTAGGGCTGCCCTAGCCTGAAGGCTAGGGGAGCCCTAGCCTTAGCCGAGGGGAGCCTAAAGCCTAGGGCTGCCCTAGCCTGAAGGCTAGGGGAGCCCTAGCCTTAGCCGAGGGGAGCCTAAAGCCTAGGGCTGCCCTAGCCTGAAGGCTAGGGGAGCCCTAGCCTTAGCCGAGGGGAGCCTAAAGCCTAGGGCTGCCCTAGCCTGAAGGCTAGGGGAGCCCTAGCCTTAGCCGAGGGGAGCCTAAAGCCTAGGGCTGCCCTAGCCTGAAGGCTAGGGGAGCCCTAGCCTTAGCCGAGGGGAGCCTAAAGCCTAGGGCTGCCCTAGCCTGAAGGCTAGGGGAGCCCTAGCCTTAGCCGAGGGGAGCCTAAAGCCTAGGGCTGCCCTAGCCTGAAGGCTAGGGGAGCCCTAGCCTTAGCCGAGGGGAGCCTAAAGCCTAGGGCTGCCCTAGCCTGAAGGCTAGGGGAGCCCTAGCCTTAGCCGAGGGGAGCCTAAAGCCTAGGGGTGCCCTAGCCTGAAGGCTAGGGGAGCCCTAGCCTTAGCCGAGGGGAGCCTAAAGCCTAGGGGTGCCCTAGCCTGAAGGCTAGGGGAGCCCTAGCCTTAGCCGAGGGGAGCCTAAAGCCTAGGGGTGCCCTAGCCTGAAGGCTAGGGGAGCCCTAGCCTTAGCCGAGGGGAGCCTAAAGCCTAGGGGTGCCCTAGCCTGAAGGCTAGGGGAGCCCTAGCCTTAGCCGAGGGGAGCCTAAAGCCTAGGGGTGCCCTAGCCTGAAGGCTAGGGGAGCCCTAGCCTTAGCCGAGGGGAGCCTAAAGCCTAGGGGTGCCCTAGCCTGAAGGCTAGGGGAGCCCTAGCCTTAGCCGAGGGGAGCCTAAAGCCTAGGGGTGCCCTAGCCTGAAGGCTAGGGGAGCCCTAGCCTTAGCCGAGGGGAGCCTAAAGCCTAGGGGTGCCCTAGCCTGAAGGCAAGGGGAGCCCTAGCCTTAGCCGAGGGGAGCCTAAAGCCTAGGGGTGCCCTAGCCTGAAGGCAAGGGGAGCCCTAGCCTTAGCCGAGGGGAGCCTAAAGCCTAGGGGTGCCCTAGCCTGAAGGCAAGGGGAGCCCTAGCCTTAGCCGAGGGGAGCCTAAAGCCTAGGGGTGCCCTAGCCTGAAGGCAAGGGGAGCCCTAGCCTTAGCCGAGGGGAGCCTAAAGCCTAGGGGTGCCCTAGCCTGAAGGCAAGGGGAGCCCTAGCCTTAGCCGAGGGGAGCCTAAAGCCTAGGGGTGCCCTAGCCTGAAGGCAAGGGGAGCCCTAGCCTTAGCCGAGGGGAGCCTAAAGCCTAGGGGTGCCCTAGCCTGAAGGCAAGGGGAGCCCTAGCCTTAGCCGAGGGGAGCCTAAAGCCTAGGGGTGCCCTAGCCTGAAGGCTAGGGGAGCCCTAGCCTTAGCCGAGGGGAGCCTAAAGCCTAGGGGTGCCCTAGCCTGAAGGCTAGGGGAGCCCTAGCCTTAGCCGAGGGGTGCCCTAGCCTGAAGGCTAGGGGAGCCCTAGCCTTAGCCTAGGGGTGCCCTAGCCTGAAGGCTAGGGGAGCCCTAGCCTTAGCCTAGGGGAGCCTAAAGCCTAGGGGTGCCCTAGCCTGAAGGCTAGGGGAGCCCTAGCCTTAGCCTAGGGGAGCCTAAAGCCTAGGGGTGCCCTAGCCTGAAGGCTAGGGGAGCCCTAGCCTTAGCCTAGGGGAGCCTAAAGCCTAGGGGTGCCCTAGCCTGAAGGCTAGGGGAGCCCTAGCCTTAGCCTAGGGGAGCCTAAAGCCTAGGGGTGCCCTAGCCTGAAGGCTAGGGGAGCCCTAGCCTTAGCCTAGGGGAGCCTAAAGCCTAGGGGTGCCCTAGCCTGAAGGCTAGGGGAGCCCTAGCCTTAGCCTAGGGGAGCCTAAAGCCTAGGGGTGCCCTAGCCTGAAGGCTAGGGGAGCCCTAGCCTTAGCCTAGGGGAGCCTAAAGCCTAGGGGTGCCCTAGCCTGAAGGCTAGGGGAGCCCTAGCCTTAGCCTAGGGGAGCCTAAAGCCTAGGGGTGCCCTAGCCTGAAGGCTAGGGGAGCCCTAGCCTTAGCCTAGGGGAGCCTAAAGCCTAGGGGTGCCCTAGCCTGAAGGCTAGGGGAGCCCTAGCCTTAGCCTAGGGGAGCCTAAAGCCTAGGGGTGCCCTAGCCTGAAGGCTAGGGGAGCCCTAGCCTTAGCCTAGGGGAGCCTAAAGCCTAGGGGTGCCCTAGCCTGAAGGCTAGGGGAGCCCTAGCCTTAGCCTAGGGGAGCCTAAAGCCTAGGGGTGCCCTAGCCTGAAGGCTAGGGGAGCCCTAGCCTTAGCCTAGGGGAGCCTAAAGCCTAGGGGTGCCCTAGCCTGAAGGCTAGGGGAGCCCTAGCCTTAGCCTAGGGGAGCCTAAAGCCTAGGGGTGCCCTAGCCTGAAGGCTAGGGGAGCCCTAGCCTTAGCCTAGGGGAGCCTAAAGCCTAGGGGTGCCCTAGCCTGAAGGCTAGGGGAGCCCTAGCCTTAGCCTAGGGGAGCCTAAAGCCTAGGGGTGCCCTAGCCTGAAGGCTAGGGGAGCCCTAGCCTTAGCCTAGGGGAGCCTAAAGCCTAGGGGTGCCCTAGCCTGAAGGCTAGGGGAGCCCTAGCCTTAGCCTAGGGGAGCCTAAAGCCTAGGGGTGCCCTAGCCTGAAGGCTAGGGGAGCCCTAGCCTTAGCCTAGGGGAGCCTAAAGCCTAGGGGTGCCCTAGCCTGAAGGCTAGGGGAGCCCTAGCCTTAGCCTAGGGGAGCCTAAAGCCTAGGGGTGCCCTAGCCTAAAGGCTAGGGGAGCCCTAGCCTTAGCCTAGGGGAGCCCTAGCCTAAAGCCTAGGGGTGCCCTAGCCTGAAGGCTAGGGGAGCCCTAGCCTTAGCCTAGGGGAGCCTAAAGCCTAGGGGTGCCCTAGCCTGAAGGCTAGGGGAGCCCTAGCCTTAGCCTAGGGGAGCCCTAGCCTAAAGCCTAGGGGTGCCCTAGCCTGAAGGCTAGGGGAGCCCTAGCCTTAGCCTAGGGGAGCCTAAAGCCTAGGGGTGCCCTAGCCTGAAGGCTAGGGGAGCCCTAGCCTTAGCCTAGGGGAGCCCTAGCCTAAAGCCTAGGGGTGCCGTAGCCTGAAGGCTAGGGGAGCCCTAGCCTTAGCCTAGGGGAGCCTAAAGCCTAGGGGTGCCCTAGCCTGAAGGCTAGGGGAGCCCTAGCCTTAGCCTAGGGGAGCCCTAGCCTAAAGCCTAGGGGTGCCCTAGCCTGAAGGCTAGGGGAGCCCTAGCCTTAGCCTAGGGGAGCCTAAAGCCTAGGGGTGCCCTAGACTGAAGGCTAGGGGAGCCCTAGCCTTAGCCTAGGGGAGCCCTAGCCTAAAGCCTAGGGGTGCCCTAGCCTGAAGGCTAGGGGAGCCCTAGCCTTAGCCTAGGGGAGCCTAAAGCCTAGGGGTGCCCTAGCCTGAAGGCTAGGGGAGCCCTTGCCTTAGCCTAGGGGAGCCCTAGCCTAAAGCTAGGGGTGCCCTAGCCTGAAGGCTAGGGGAGCCCTTGCCTTAGCCTAGGGGAGCCTAAAGCCTAGGGGTGCCCTAGCCTGAAGGCTAGGGGAGCCCTAGCCTTAGCCTAGGGGAGCCCTAGCCTAAAGCCTAGGGGTGCCCTAGCCTGAAGGCTAGGGGAGCCCTAGCCTTAGCCTAGGGGAGCCTAAAGCCTAGGGGTGCCCTAGCCTGAAGGCTAGGGGAGCCCTAGCCTTAGCCTAGGGGAGCCCTAGCCTAAAGCCTAGGGGTGCCCTAGCCTGAAGGCTAGGGGAGCCCTAGCCTTAGCCTAGGGGAGCCTAAAGCCTAGGGGTGCCCTAGCCTGAAGGCTAGGGGAGCCCTAGCCTTAGCCTAGGGGAGCCCTAGCCTAAAGCCTAGGGGTGCCCTAGCCTGAAGGCTAGGGGAGCCCTAGCCTTAGCCTAGGGGAGCCTAAAGGCTAGGGGTGCCCTAGCCTGAAGGCTAGGGGAGCCCTAGCCTTAGCCTAGGGGAGCCCTAGCCTAAAGCCTAGGGGTGCCCTAGCCTGAAGGCTAGGGGAGCCCTAGCCTTAGCCTAGGGGAGCCTAAAGCCTAGGGGTGCCCTAGCCTGAAGGCTAGGGGAGCCCTAGCCTTAGCCTAGGGGAGCCCTAGCCTAAAGCCTAGGGGTGCCCTAGCCTGAAGGCTAGGGGAGCCCTAGCCTTAGCCTAGGGGAGCCTAAAGCCTAGGGGTGCCCTAGCCTGAAGGCTAGGGGAGCCCTAGCCTTAGCCTAGGGGAGCCCTAGCCTAAAGCTAGGGGTGCCCTAGCCTGAAGGCTAGGGGAGCCCTTGCCTTAGCCTAGGGGAGCCTAAAGCCTAGGGGTGCCCTAGCCTGAAGGCTAGGGGAGCCCTAGCCTTAGCCTAGGGGAGCCCTAGCCTAAAGCCTAGGGGTGCCCTAGCCTGAAGGCTAGGGGAGCCCTAGCCTTAGCCTAGGGGAGCCTAAAGCCTAGGGGTGCCCTAGCCTGAAGGCTAGGGGAGCCCTAGCCTTAGCCTAGGGGAGCCCTAGCCTAAAGCCTAGGGGTGCCCTAGCCTGAAGGCTAGGGGAGCCCTAGCCTTAGCCTAGGGGAGCCTAAAGCCTAGGGGTGCCCTAGCCTGAAGGCTAGGGGAGCCCTAGCCTTAGCCTAGGGGAGCCCTAGCCTAAAGCCTAGGGGTGCCCTAGCCTGAAGGCTAGGGGAGCCCTAGCCTTAGCCTAGGGGAGCCTAAAGCCTAGGGGTGCCCTAGCCTGAAGGCTAGGGGAGCCCTAGCCTTAGCCTAGGGGAGCCCTAGCCTAAAGCCTAGGGGTGCCCTAGCCTGAAGGCTAGGGGAGCCCTAGCCTTAGCCTAGGGGAGCCTAAAGCCTAGGGGTGCCCTAGCCTGAAGGCTAGGGGAGCCCTAGCCTTAGCCTAGGGGAGCCCTAGCCTAAAGCCTAGGGGTGCCCTAGCCTGAAGGCTAGGGGAGCCCTAGCCTTAGCCTAGGGGAGCCTAAAGCCTAGGGGTGCCCTAGCCTGAAGGCTAGGGGAGCCCTAGCCTTAGCCTAGGGGAGCCCTAGCCTAAAGCCTAGGGGTGCCCTAGCCTGAAGGCTAGGGGAGCCCTAGCCTTAGCCTAGGGGAGCCTAAAGCCTAGGGGTGCCCTAGCCTGAAGGCTAGGGGAGCCCTAGCCTTAGCCTAGGGGAGCCCTAGCCTAAAGCCTAGGGGTGCCCTAGCCTGAAGGCTAGGGAGCCCTAGCCTTAGCCTAGGGGAGCCTAAAACCTAGGGGTGCCCTAGCCTGAAGGCTAGGGAGAGCCCTAGCCTTAGCCTAGGGGAGCCCTAGCCTAAAGCCTAGGGGTGCCCTAGCCTGAAGGCTAGGGGAGCCCTAGCCTTAGCCTAGGGGAGCCTAAAGCCTAGGGGTGCCCTAGCCTGAAGGCTAGGGGAGCCCTAGCCTTAGCCTAGGGGAGCCTAAAGCCTAGGGGTGCCCTAGCCTGAAGGCTAGGGGAGCCCTAGCCTTAGCCTAGGGGAGCCCTAGCCTAAAGCCTAGGGGTGCCCTAGCCTGAAGGCTAGGGGAGCCCTAGCCTTAGCCTAGGGGAGCCTAAAGCCTAGGGGTGCCCTAGCCTGAAGGCTAGGGGAGCCCTAGCCTTAGCCTAGGGGAGCCCTAGCCTAAAGCCTAGGGGTGCCCTAGCCTGAAGGCTAGGGGAGCCCTAGCCTTAGCCTAGGGGAGCCTAAAGCCTAGGGTTGCCCTAGCCTGAAGGCTAGGGGAGCCCTAGCCTTAGCCTAGGGGAGCCCTAGCCTAAAGCCTAGGGGTGCCCTAGCCTGAAGGCTAGGGGAGCCCTAGCCTTAGCCTAGGGGAGCCTAAAGCCTAGGGGTGCCCTAGCCTGAAGGCTAGGGGAGCCCTAGCCTTAGCCTAGGGGAGCCCTAGCCTAAAGCCTAGGGGTGCCCTAGCCTGAAGGCTAGGGGAGCCCTAGCCTTAGCCTAGGGGAGCCTAAAGCCTAGGGGTGCCCTAGCCTGAAGGCTAGGGGAGCCCTAGCCTTAGCCTAGGGGAGCCCTAGCCTAAAGCCTAGGGGTGCCTTAGCCTGAAGGCTAGGGGAGCCCTAGCCTTAGCCTAGGGGAGCCTAAAGCCTAGGGGTGCCCTAGCCTGAAGGCTAGGGGAGCCCTAGCCTTAGCCTAGGGGAGCCCTAGCCTAAAGCCTAGGGGTGCCCTAGCCTGAAGGCTAGGGGAGCCCTAGCCTTAGCCTAGGGGAGCCTAAAGCCTAGGGGTGCCCTAGCCTGAAGGCTAGGGGAGCCCTAGCCTTAGCCTAGGGGAGCCCTAGACTAAAGCCTAGGGGTGCCCTAGCCTGAAGGCTAGGGGAGCCCTAGCCTTAGCCTAGGGGAGCCTAAAGCCTAGGGGTGCCCTAGCCTGAAGGCTAGGGGAGCCCTAGCCTTAGCCTAGGGGAGCCCTAGCCTAAAGCCTAGGGGTGCCCTAGCCTGAAGGCTAGGGGAGCCCTAGCCTTAGCCTAGGGGAGCCTAAAGCCTAGGGGTGCCCTAGCCTGAAGGCTAGGGGAGCCCTAGCCTTAGCCTAGGGGAGCCCTAGCCTAAAGCCTAGGGGTGCCCTAGCCTGAAGGCTAGGGGAGCCCTAGCCTTAGCCTAGGGGAGCCTAAAGCCTAGGGGTGCCCTAGCCTGAAGGCTAGGGGAGCCCTAGCCTTAGCCTAGGGGAGCCTAAAGCCTAGGGGTGCCCTAGCCTGAAGGCTAGGGGAGCCCTAGCCTTAGCCTAGGGGAGCCCTAGCCTAAAGCCTAGGGGTGCCCTAGCCTGAAGGCTAGGGGAGCCCTAGCCTTAGCCTAGGGGAGCCTAAAGCCTAGGGGTGCCCTAGCCTGAAGGCTAGGGGAGCCCTAGCCTTAGCCTAGGGGAGCCCTAGCCTAAAGCCTAGGGGTGCCCTAGCCTGAAGGCTAGGGGAGCCCTAGCCTTAGCCTAGGGGAGCCTAAAGCCTAGGGGTGCCCTAGCCTGAAGGCTAGGGGAGCCCTAGCCTTAGCCTAGGGGAGCCTAGCCTAAAGCCTAGGGGTGCCCTAGCCTGAAGGCTAGGGGAGCCCTAGCCTTAGCCTAGGGAGCCTAAAGCCTAGGGGTGCCCTAGCCTGAAGGCTAGGGGAGCCCTAGCCTTAGCCTAGGGAGCCTAAAGCCTAGGGGTGCCCTAGCCTGAAGGCTAGGGGAGCCCTAGCCTTAGCCTAGGGGAGCCTAAAGCCTAGGGGTGCCCTAGCCTGAAGGCTAGGGGAGCCCTAGCCTTAGCCTAGGGGAGCTCTAGCCTAAAGCCTAGGGGTGCCCTAGCCTGAAGGCTAGGGGAGCCCTAGCCTTAGCCTAGGGGAGCCTAAAGCCTAGGGGTGCCCTAGCCTGAAGGCTAGGGGAGCCCTAGCCTTAGCCTAGGGGAGCCCTAGCCTAAAGCCTAGGGGTGCCCTAGCCTGAAGGCTAGGGGAGCCCTAGCCTTAGCCTAGGGGAGCCTAAAGCCTAGGGGTGCCCTAGCCTGAAGGCTAGGGGAGCCCTAGCCTTAGCCTAGGGGAGCCTAAAGCCTAGGGGTGCCCTAGCCTGAAGGCTAGGGGAGCCCTAGCCTTAGCCTAGGGGAGCCTAAAGCCTAGGGGTGCCCTAGCCTGAAGGCTAGGGGAGCCCTAGCCTTAGCCTAGGGGAGCCTAAAGCCTAGGGGTGCCCTAGCCTGAAGGCTAGGGGAGCCCTAGCCTTAGCCTAGGGGAGCCTAAAGCCTAGGGGTGCCCTAGCCTGAAGGCTAGGGGAGCCCTAGCCTTAGCCTAGGGGAGCCTAAAGCCTAGGGGTGCCCTAGCCTGAAGGCTAGGGGAGCCCTAGCCTTAGCCTAGGGGAGCCTAAAGCCTAGGGGTGCCCTAGCCTGAAGGCTAGGGGAGCCCTAGCCTTAGCCTAGGGGAGCCTAAAGCCTAGGGGTGCCCTAGCCTGAAGGCTAGGGGAGCCCTAGCCTTAGCCTAGGGGAGCCTAAAGCCTAGGGGTGCCCTAGCCTGAAGGCTAGGGGAGCCCTAGCCTTAGCCTAGGGGAGCCTAAAGCCTAGGGGTGCCCTAGCCTGAAGGCTAGGGGAGCCCTAGCCTTAGCCTAGGGGAGCCTAAAGCCTAGGGGTGCCCTAGCCTGAAGGCTAGGGGAGCCCTAGCCTTAGCCTAGGGGAGCCTAAAGCCTAGGGGTGCCCTAGCCTGAAGGCTAGGGGAGCCCTAGCCTTAGCCTAGGGGAGCCTAAAGCCTAGGGGTGCCCTAGCCTGAAGGCTAGGGGAGCCCTAGCCTTAGCCTAGGGGAGCCTAAAGCCTAGGGGTGCCCTAGCCTGAAGGCTAGGGGAGCCCTAGCCTTAGCCTAGGGGAGCCTAAAGCCTAGGGGTGCCCTAGCCTGAAGGCTAGGGGAGCCCTAGCCTTAGCCTAGGGGAGCCTAAAGCCTAGGGGTGCCCTAGCCTGAAGGCTAGGGGAGCCCTAGCCTTAGCCTAGGGGAGCCTAAAGCCTAGGGGTGCCCTAGCCTGAAGGCTAGGGGAGCCCTAGCCTTAGCCTAGGGGAGCCTAAAGCCTAGGGGTGCCCTAGCCTGAAGGCTAGGGGAGCCCTAGCCTTAGCCTAGGGGAGCCTAAAGCCTAGGGGTGCCCTAGCCTGAAGGCTAGGGGAGCCCTAGCCTTAGCCTAGGGGAGCCTAAAGCCTAGGGGTGCCCTAGCCTGAAGGCTAGGGGAGCCCTAGCCTTAGCCTAGGGGAGCCCCTAAAGCCTAGGGGTGCCCTAGCCTGAAGGCTAGGGGAGCCCTAGCCTTAGCCTAGGGGAGCCCTAGCCTAAAGCCTAGGGGTGCCCTAGCCTGAAGGCTAGGGGAGCCCTAGCCTTAGCCTAGGGGAGCCTAGCCTAAAGCCTAGGGGTGCCCTAGCCTGAAGGCTAGGGGAGCCCTAGCCTTAGCCTAGGGGAGCCCTAGCCTAAAGCCTAGGGGTGCCCTAGCCTGAAGGCTAGGGGAGCCTAGCCTTAGCCTAGGGGAGCCCTAGCCTAAAGCCTAGGGGTGCCCTAGCCTGAAGGCTAGGGGAGCCCTAGCCTTAGCTAGGGGAGCCCTAGCCTAAAGCCTAGGGGTGCCCTAGCCTGAAGGCTAGGGGAGCCCTAGCCTTAGCCTAGGGGAGCCCTAGCCTAAAGCCTAGGGGTGCCCTAGCCTGAAGGCTAGGGGAGCCCTAGCCTTAGCCTGGGGGAGCCTAGCCTAAAGCCTAGGGGTGCCCTAGCCTGAAGGCTAGGGGAGCCCTAGCCTTAGCTGGGGGAGCCCTAGCCTAAAGCCTAGGGGTGCCCTAGCCTGAAGGCTAGGGGAGCCCTAGCCTTAGCCGAGGGGAGCCCTAGCCTAAAGCCTAGGGGTGCCCTAGCCTGAAGGCTAGGGGAGCCCTAGCCTTAGCCGAGGGGAGCCCTAGCCTAAAGCCTAGGGGTGCCCTAGCCTGAAGGCTAGGGGAGCCCTAGCCTTAGCCGAGGGGAGCCCTAGCCTAAAGCCTAGGGGTGCCCTAGCCTGAAGGCTAGGGGAGCCCTAGCCTTAGCCGAGGGGAGCCTAGCCTAAAGCCTAGGGGGTGCCCTAGCCTGAAGGCTAGGGGAGCCCTAGCCTTAGCCGAGGGGAGCCCTAGCCTAAAGCCTAGGGGTGCCCTAGCCTGAAGGCTAGGGGAGCCCTAGCCTTAGCCGAGGGAGCCCTAGCCTAAAGCTAGGGGTGCCCTAGCCTGAAGGCTAGGGGAGCCCTAGCCTTAGCCGAGGGGAGGCCTAGCCTAAAGCCTAGGGGTGCCCTAGCCTGAAGGCTAGGGGAGCCCTAGCCTTAGCCGAGGGGAGCCCTAGCCTAAAGCCTAGGGGTGCCCTAGCCTGAAGGCTAGGGGAGCCCTAGCCTTAGCCGAGGGGAGCCCTAGCCTAAAGCCTAGGGGTGCCCTAGCCTGAAGGCTAGGGGAGCCCTAGCCTTAGCCGAGGGGAGCCCTAGCCTAAAGCCTAGGGGTGCCCTAGCCTGAAGGCTAGGGGAGCCCTAGCCTTAGCCGAGGGGAGCCCTAGCCTAAAGCCTAGGGGTGCCCTAGCCTGAAGGCTAGGGGAGCCCTAGCCTTAGCCGAGGGGAGCCTAGCCTAAAGCCTAGGGGTGCCCTAGCCTGAAGGCTAGGGGAGCCCTAGCCTTAGCCGAGGGGAGCCCTAGCCTAAAGCCTAGGGGTGCCCTAGCCTGAAGGCTAGGGGAGCCCTAGCCTTAGCCGAGGGGAGCCCTAGCCTAAAGCCTAGGGTGCCCTAGCCTGAAGGCTAGGGGAGCCCTAGCCTTAGCCGAGGGGAGCCCTAGCCTAAAGCCTAGGGGTGCCCTAGCCTGAAGGCTAGGGGAGCCCTAGCCTTAGCCGAGGGGAGCCCTAGCCTAAAGCCTAGGGGTGCCCTAGCCTGAAGGCTAGGGGAGCCCTAGCCTTAGCCTAGGGGAGCCTAGCCTAAAGCCTAGGGGTGCCCTAGCCTGAAGGCTAGGGGAGCCCTAGCCTTAGCCTAGGGGAGCCCTAGCCTAAAGCCTAGGGGAGCCCTAGCCTGAAGGCTAGGGGAGCCCTAGCCTGTAGCCTAGGGGAGCCCTAGCCTTAGCCAAGGGGAGCCCTAGCCTAAAGCCTAGGGGTGCCCTAGCCTGAAGGCCTGGGGAGCCCTAGCCTTAGCCTAGGGGAGCCCTAGCCTAAAGCCTAGGGGTGCCCTAGCCTGAAGGCCAGGGAGCCCTAGCCTTAGCCTAGGGGAGCCCTAGCCTAAAGCCTAGGGGTGCCCTAGCCTGAAGGCTAGGGGAGCCCTAGCCTTAGCCTAGGGGAGCCCTAGCCTAAAGCCTAGGGGTGCCCTAGCCTGAAGGCTAGGGGAGCCCTAGCCTTAGCCGAGGGGAGCCCTAGCCTAAAGCCTAGGGGTGCCCTAGCCTGAAGGCTAGGGAGCCCTAGCCTTAGCCGAGGGGAGCCCTAGCCTAAAGCCTAGGGTGCCCTAGCCTGAAGGCTAGGGGAGCCCTAGCCTTAGCCGAGGGGAGCCCTAGCCTAAAGCCTAGGGGTGCCCTAGCCTGAAGGCTAGGGGAGCCCTAGCCTTAGCCGAGGGGAGCCCTAGCCTAAAGCCTAGGGGTGCCCTAGCCTGAAGGCTAGGGGAGCCTAGCCTTAGCCGAGGGGAGCCCTAGCCTAAAGCCTAGGGGTGCCCTAGCCTGAAGGCTAGGGGAGCCCTAGCCTTAGCCGAGGGGAGCCCTAGCCTAAAGCCTAGGGGTGCCCTAGCCAGAAGGCTAGGGGAAGCCCTAGCCTTAGCCGAGGGGAGCCCTAGCCTAAAGCCTAGGGGTGCCCTAGCCTGAAGGCTAGGGGAGCCCTAGCCTTAGCCGAGGGGAGCCCTAGCCTAAAGCCTAGGGGTGCCCTAGCCTGAAGGCTAGGGGAGCCCTAGCCTTAGCCGAGGGGAGCCCTAGCCTAAAGCCTAGGGGTGCCCTAGCCTGAAGGCTAGGGGAGCCCTAGCCTTAGCCGAGGGGAGCCCTAGCCTAAAGCCTAGGGGTGCCCTAGCCTGAAGGCTAGGGGAGCCCTAGCCTTAGCCGAGGGGAGCCCTAGCCTAAAGCCTAGGGGTGCCCTAGCCTGAAGGCTAGGGGAGCCCTAGCCTTAGCCGAGGGGAGCCCTAGCCTAAAGCCTAGGGGTGCCCTAGCCAGGGAGCCCTAGCCTTAGCCGAGGGGAGCCCTAGCCTAAAGCCTAGGTGGTGCCCTAGCCTGAAGGCTAGGGGAGCCCTAGCCTTAGCCGAGGGGAGCCCTAGCCTAAAGCCTAGGGGTGCCCTAGCCTGAAGGCTAGGGGAGCCCTAGCCTTAGCCGAGGGGAGCCCTAGCCTAAAGCCTAGGGGTGCCCTAGCCTGAAGGCTAGGGGAGCCTAGCCTTAGCCGAGGGGAGCCCTAGCCTAAAGCCTAGGGGTGCCCTAGCCTGAAGGCTAGGGGAGCCCTAGCCTTAGCCGAGGGGAGCCCTAGCCTAAAGCCTAGGGGTGCCCTAGCCTGAAGGCTAGGGGAGCCCTAGCCTTAGCCGAGGGAGCCCTAGCTAAAGCCTAGGGGTGCCCTAGCCTGAAGGCTAGGGGAGCCCTAGCCTTAGCCGAGGGGAGCCCTAGCCTAAAGCCTAGGGGTGCCCTAGCCTGAAGGCTAGGGGAGCCCTAGCCTTAGCCGAGGGGAGCCCTAGCCTAAAGCCTAGGGGTGCCCTAGCCTGAAGGCTAGGGGAGCCCTAGCCTTAGCCGAGGGGAGCCCTAGCCTAAAGCCTAGGGGTGCCCTAGCCTGAAGGCTAGGGGAGCCCTAGCCTTAGCCGAGGGGAGCCCTAGCCTAAAGCCTAGGGGTGCCCTAGCCTGAAGGCTAGGGGAGCCCTAGCCTTAGCCGAGGGAGCCCTAGCCTAAAGCCTAGGGGTGCCCTAGCCTGAAGGCTAGGGGAGCCCTAGCCTTAGCCGAGGGGAGCCCTAGCCTAAAGCCTAGGGGTGCCCTAGCCTGAAGGCTAGGGGAGCCCTAGCCTTAGCCGAGGGGAGCCCTAGCCTAAAGCCTAGGGGTGCCCTAGCCTGAAGGCTAGGGGAGCCCTAGCCTTAGCCGAGGGGAGCCTAGCCTAAAGCCTAGGGGTGCCCTAGCCTGAAGGCTAGGGGAGCCCTAGCCTTAGCCGAGGGGAGCCCTAGCCTAAAGCCTAGGGGTGCCCTAGCCTGAAGGCTAGGGAGCCCTAGCCTTAGCCGAGGGGAGCCCTAGCCTAAAGCCTAGGGGTGCCCTAGCCTGAAGGCTAGGGGAGCCCTAGCCTTAGCCGAGGGGAGCCCTAGCCTAAAGCCTAGGGGTGCCCTAGCCTGAAGGCTAGGGGAGCCCTAGCCTTAGCCGAGGGGAGCCCTAGCCTAAAGCCTAGGGGTGCCCTAGCCTGAAGGCTAGGGGAGCCCTAGCCTTAGCCGAGGGGAGCCCTAGCCTAAAGCCTAGGGTGCCCTAGCCTGAAGGCTAGGGGAGCCCTAGCCTTAGCCGAGGGGAGCCCTAGCCTAAAGCCTAGGGGTGCCCTAGCCTGAAGGCTAGGGGAGCCCTAGCCTTAGCCGAGGGGAGCCCTAGCCTAAAGCCTAGGGGTGCCCTAGCCTGAAGGCTAGGGGAGCCCTAGCCTTAGCCGAGGGAGCCCTAGCCTAAAGCCTAGGGTGCCCTAGCCTGAAGGCTAGGGGAGCCCTAGCCTTAGCCGAGGGGAGCCCTAGCCTAAAGCCTAGGGGTGCCCTAGCCTGAAGGCTAGGGGAGCCCTAGCCTTAGCCGAGGGGAGCCCTAGCCTAAAGCCTAGGGGTGCCCTAGCCTGAAGGCTAGGGGAGCCCTAGCCTTAGCCGAGGGGAGCCCTAGCCTAAAGCCTAGGGGTGCCCTAGCCTGAAGGCTAGGGGAGCCCTAGCCTTAGCCGAGGGGAGCCCTAGCCTAAAGCCTAGGGGTGCCCTAGCCTGAAGGCTAGGGGAGCCCTAGCCTTAGCCGAGGGGAGCCCTAGCCTAAAGCCTAGGGGTGCCCTAGCCTGAAGGCTAGGGAGCCCTAGCCTTAGCCGAGGGGAGCCCTAGCCTAAAGCCTAGGGGTGCCCTAGCCTGAAGGCTAGGGGAGCCCTAGCCTTAGCCGAGGGGAGCCCTAGCCTAAAGCCTAGGGGTGCCCTAGCCTGAAGGCTAGGGAGCCCTAGCCTTAGCCGAGGGAGCCCTAGCCTAAAGCCTAGGGGTGCCCTAGCCTGAAGGCTAGGGGAGCCCTAGCCTAGCCGAGGGAGCCCTAGCCTAAAGCTAGGGGTGCCCTAGCCTGAAGGCTAGGGGAGCCCTAGCCTTAGCCGAGGGGAGCCCTAGCCTAAAGCCTAGGGGTGCCCTAGCCTGAAGGCTAGGGGAGCCCTAGCCTTAGCCGAGGGGAGCCCTAGCCTAAAGCCTAGGGGTGCCCTAGCCTGAAGGCTAGGGGAAGCCCTAGCCTTAGCCGAGGGGAGCCCTAGCCTAAAGCCTAGGGGTGCCCTAGCCTGAAGGCTAGGGAGCCCTAGCCTTAGCCGAGGGGAGCCCTAGCCTAAAGCCTAGGGTGCCCTAGCCTGAAGGCTAGGGGAGCCCTAGCCTTAGCCGAGGGGAGCCCTAGCCTAAAGCCTAGGGGTGCCCTAGCCTGAAGGCTAGGGAGCCCTAGCCTTAGCCGAGGGGAGCCCTAGCCTAAAGCCTAGGGGTGCCCTAGCTGAAGGCTAGGGGAGCCCTAGCCTTAGCCGAGGGGAGCCCTAGCCTAAAGCCTAGGGGTGCCCTAGCCTGAAGGCTAGGGGAGCCCTAGCCTTAGCCGAGGGGAGCCTAAAGCCTAGGGGTGCCCTAGCCTGAAGGCTAGGGGAGCCCTAGCCTTAGCCGAGGGGAGCCTAAAGCCTAGGGGTGCCCTAGCCTGAAGGCTAGGGGAGCCTAGCCTTAGCCGAGGGGAGCCTAGCAAGCCTAGGGGTGCCCTAGCCTGAAGGCTAGGGAGCCCTAGCCTTAGCCGAGGGGAAGCCTAAAGCCTAGGGGTGCCCTAGCCTGAAGGCTAGGGGAGCCCTAGCCGTAGCCGAGGGAGCCTAAAGCCTAGGTGCCCTAGCCCTGAAGGCTAGGGGAGCCCTAGCCGTAGCCGAGGGGAGCCTAAAGCTAGGGGTGCCCTAGCCTGAAGGCTAGGGGAGCCCTAGCCGTAGCCGAGGGGAGCCTAAAGCCTAGGGGTGCCCTAGCCTGAAGGCTAGGGGAGCCCTAGCCTTAGCCAGAGGGGAGCCTAAAGCCTAGGGGTGCCCTAGCCTGAAGGCTAGGGGAGCCCTAGCCGTAGCCGAGGGGAGCCTAAAGCCTAGGGGTGCCCTAGCCTGAAGGCTAGGGGAGCCCTAGCCGTAGCCGAGGGGAGCCTAAAGCCTAGGGGTGCCCTAGCCTGAAGGCTAGGGGAGCCCTAGCCTTAGCCGAGGGGAGCCTAAAGCCTAGGGGTGCCCTAGCCTGAAGGCTAGGGGAGCCCTAGCCTTAGCCTAGGGGAGCCCTAGCCTAAAGCCTAGGGGTGCCCTAGCCTGAAGGCTAGGGGAGCCCTAGCCTTAGCCTAGGGAGCCTAAAGCCTAGGGGTGCCCTAGCCTGAAGGCTAGGGGAGCCCTAGCCTTAGCCTAGGGGAGCCCTAGCCTAAAGCCTTGGGTGCCCTAGCCTGAAGGCTAGGGGAGCCCTAGCCTTAGCCTAGGGGAGCCTAAAGCCTAGGGGTGCCCTAGCCTGAAGGCTAGGGAGCCCTAGCCTTAGCCTAGGGGAGCCTAAAGCCTAGGGGTGCCCTAGCCTGAAGGCTAGGGGAGCCCTTGCCTTAGCCTAGGGGAGCCCTAGCCTAAAGCTAGGGGTGCCCTAGCCTGAAGGCTAGGGGAGCCCTAGCTAGCCTAGGGAGCCTAAAGCCTAGGGGTGCCCTAGCCTGAAGGCTAGGGGAGCCCTAGCCTTAGCCTAGGGAGCCTAGCCTAAAGCCTAGGGGTGCCCTAGCCTGAAGGCTAGGGAGCCCTAGCCTTAGCCTAGGGGAGCCTAAAGCCTAGGGGTGCCCTAGCCTGAAGGCTAGGGGAGCCCTAGCCTTAGCCTAGGGGAGCCCTAGCCTAAAGCCTAGGGGTGCCCTAGCCTGAAGGCTAGGGGAGCCCTAGCCTTAGCCTAGGGGAGCCTAAAGCCTAGGGGTGCCCTAGCCTGAAGGCTAGGGGAGCCCTAGCCTTAGCCTAGGGGAGCCCTAGCCTAAAGCCTAGGGGTGCCCTAGCCTGAAGGCTAGGGGAGCCCTAGCCTTAGCCTAGGGGAGCCTAAAGCCTAGGGGTGCCCTAGCCTGAAGGCTAGGGGAGCCCTAGCCTTAGCCTAGGGGAGCCCTAGCCTAAAGCCTAGGGGTGCCCTAGCCTGAAGGCTAGGGGAGCCCTAGCCTTAGCCTAGGGGAGCCTAAAGCCTAGGGGTGCCCTAGCCTGAAGGCTAGGGGAGCCCTAGCCTTAGCCTAGGGGAGCCCTAGCCTAAAGCCTAGGGGTGCCCTAGCCTGAAGGCTAGGGGAGCCCTAGCCTTAGCCTAGGGGAGCCTAAAGCCTAGGGGTGCCCTAGCCTGAAGGCTAGGGGAGCCCTAGCCTTAGCCTAGGGGAGCCCTAGCCTAAAGCCTAGGGGTGCCCTAGCCTGAAGGCTAGGGGAGCCCTTGCCTTAGCCTAGGGGAGCCTAAAGCTAGGGTGCCCTAGCCTGAAGGCTAGGGGAGCCCTAGCCTTAGCCTAGGGAGCCCTAGCCTAAAGCCTAGGGGTGCCCTAGCCTGAAGGCTAGGGGGAGCCCTAGCCTTAGCCTAGGGAGCCTAAAGCCTAGGGGTGCCCTAGCCTGAAGGCTAGGGGAGCCCTAGCCTTAGCCTAGGGGAGCCCTAGCCTAAAGCCTAGGGGTGCCCTAGCCTGAAGGCTAGGGGAGCCCTAGCCTTAGCCTAGGGGAGCCTAAAGGCCTAGGGTGCCCTAGCCTGAAGGCTAGGGGAGCCTAGCCTTAGCCTAGGGGAGCCCTAGCCTAAAGCCTAGGGTGCCCTAGCTGAAGGCTAGGGAACCCTAGCCTTAGCTAGGGGAGCCTAAAGCCTAGG
>NW_027458644.1:0-26347 GCF_050624435.1 Tenrec ecaudatus | reverse complement strand
CTTCAGGCTAGGGCACCCCTAGGCTTTAGGCTAGGGCTCCCCTAGGCTAAGGCCAAGGCCAGGGCTCCCCTAGCCTTCAGGCTAGGGCACCCCTAGGCTTTAGGCTAGGGCTCCCCTAGGCTAAGGCCAAGGCCAGGGCTCCCCTAGCCTTCAGGCTAGGGCACCCCTAGGCTTTAGGCTAGGGCTCCCCTAGGCTAAGGCCAGGGCTCCCCTAGCCTGCAGGCTAGGGCACCCCTAGGCTTTAGGCTCCCCTAGGCTAAGGCCAGGGCTCCCCTAGCCTTCAGGCTAGGGCACCCCTAGGCTTTAGGCTAGGGCTCCCCTAGGCTAAGGCCAGGGCTCCCCTAGCCTTCAGGCTAGGGCACCCCTAGGCTTTAGGCTCCCCTAGGCTAAGGCCAGGGCTCCCCTAGCCTTCAGGCTAGGGCACCCCTAGGCTTTAGGCTCCCCTAGGCTAAGGCCAGGGCTCCCCTAGCCTTCAGGCTAGGGCACCCCTAGGCTTTAGGCTAGGGCTCCCCTAGGCTAAGGCCAGGGCTCCCCTAGCCTTCAGGCTAGGGCACCCCTAGGCTTTAGGCTAGGGCTCCCCTAGGCTAAGGCCAGGGCTCCCCTAGCCTTCAGGCTAGGGCACCCCTAGGCTTTAGGCTAGGGCTCCCCTAGGCTAAGGCCAGGGCTCCCCTAGCCTTCAGGCTAGGGCACCCCTAGGCTTTAGGCTAGGGCTCCCCTAGGCTAAGGCCAGGGCTCCCCTAGCCTTCAGGCTAGGGCACCCCTAGGCTTTAGGCTAGGGCTCCCCTAGGCTAAGGCCAGGGCTCCCCTAGCCTTCAGGCTAGGGCACCCCTAGGCTTTAGGCTAGGGCTCCCCTAGGCTAAGGCCAGGGCTCCCCTAGCCTTCAGGCTAGGGCACCCCTAGGCTTTAGGCTAGGGCTCCCCTAGGCTAAGGCCAGGGCTCCCCTAGCCTTCAGGCTAGGGCACCCCTAGGCTTTAGGCTAGGGCTCCCCTAGGCTAAGGCCAGGGCTCCCCTAGCCTTCAGGCTAGGGCACCCCTAGGCTTTAGGCTAGGGCTCCCCTAGGCTAAGGCCAGGGCTCCCCTAGCCTTCAGGCTAGGGCACCCCTAGGCTTTAGGCTAGGGCTCCCCTAGGCTAAGGCCAGGGCTCCCCTAGCCTTCAGGCTAGGGCACCCCTAGGCTTTAGGCTAGGGCTCCCCTAGGCTAAGGCCAGGGCTCCCCTAGCCTTCAGGCTAGGGCACCCCTAGGCTTTAGGCTAGGGCTCCCCTAGGCTAAGGCCAGGGCTCCCCTAGCCTTCAGGCTAGGGCACCCCTAGGCTTTAGGCTAGGGCTCCCCTAGGCTAAGGCCAGGGCTCCCCTAGCCTTCAGGCTAGGGCACCCCTAGGCTTTAGGCTAGGGCTCCCCTAGGCTAAGGCCAGGGCTCCCCTAGCCTTCAGGCTAGGGCACCCCTAGGCTTTAGGCTAGGGCTCCCCTAGGCTAAGGCCAGGGCTCCCCTAGCCTTCAGGCTAGGGCACCCCTAGGCTTTAGGCTAGGGCTCCCCTAGGCTAAGGCCAGGGCTCCCCTAGCCTTCAGGCTAGGGCACCCCTAGGCTTTAGGCTAGGGCTCCCCTAGGCTAAGGCCAGGGCTCCCCTAGCCTTCAGGCTAGGGCACCCCTAGGCTTTAGGCTAGGGCTCCCCTAGGCTAAGGCCAGGGCTCCCCTAGCCTTCAGGCTAGGGCACCCCTAGGCTTTAGGCTAGGGCTCCCCTAGGCTAAGGCCAGGGCTCCCCTAGCCTTCAGGCTAGGGCACCCCTAGGCTTTAGGCTAGGGCTCCCCTAGGCTAAGGCCAGGGCTCCCCTAGCCTTCAGGCTAGGGCACCCCTAGGCTTTAGGCTAGGGCTCCCCTAGGCTAAGGCCAGGGCTCCCCTAGCCTTCAGGCTAGGGCACCCCTAGGCTTTAGGCTAGGGCTCCCCTAGGCTAAGGCCAGGGCTCCCCTAGCCTTCAGGCTAGGGCACCCCTAGGCTTTAGGCTAGGGCTCCCCTAGGCTAAGGCCAGGGCTCCCCTAGCCTTCAGGCTAGGGCACCCCTAGGCTTTAGGCTAGGGCTCCCCTAGGCTAAGGCCAGGGCTCCCCTAGCCTTCAGGCTAGGGCACCCCTAGGCTTTAGTGGGCTCCCCTAGGCTAAGGCCAGAGCTCCCCTAGCCTTCAGGCTAGGGCACCCCTAGGCTGTGGGCTCCCCTAGGCTAAGGCCAGGGCTCCCCTAGCCTTCAGGCTAGGGCACCCCTAGGCTGTGGGCTCCCCTAGGCTAAGGCCAGGGCTCCCCTAGCCTTCAGGCTAGGGCACCCCTAGGCTTTAGGCTAGGGCTCCCCTAGGCTAAGGCCAGGGCTCCCCTAGCCTTCAGGCTAGGGCACCCCTAGGCTTTAGGCTAGGGCTCCCCTAGGCTAAGGCCAGGGCTCCCCTAGCCTTCAGGCTAGGGCACCCCTAGGCTTTAGGCTAGGGCTCCCCTAGGCTAAGGCCAGGGCTCCCCTAGCCTTCAGGCTAGGGCACCCCTAGGCTTTAGGCTAGGGCTCCCCTAGGCTAAGGCCAGGGCTCCCCTAGCCTTCAGGCTAGGGCACCCCTAGGCTTTAGGCTAGGGCTCCCCTAGGCTAAGGCCAGGGCTCCCCTAGCCTTCAGGCTAGGGCACCCCTAGGCTTTAGGCTAGGGCTCCCCTAGGCTAAGGCCAGGGCTCCCCTAGCCTTCAGGCTAGGGCACCCCTAGGCTTTAGGCTAGGGCTCCCCTAGGCTAAGGCCAGGGCTCCCCTAGCCTTCAGGCTAGGGCACCCCTAGGCTTTAGGCTAGGGCTCCCCTAGGCTAAGGCCAGGGCTCCCCTAGCCTTCAGGCTAGGGCACCCCTAGGCTTTAGGCTAGGGCTCCCCTAGGCTAAGGCCAGGGCTCCCCTAGCCTTCAGGCTAGGGCACCCCTAGGCTTTAGGCTAGGGCTCCCCTAGGCTAAGGCCAGGGCTCCCCTAGCCTTCAGGCTAGGGCACCCCTAGGCTTTAGGCTAGGGCTCCCCTAGGCTAAGGCCAGGGCTCCCCTAGCCTTCAGGCTAGGGCACCCCTAGGCTTTAGGCTAGGGCTCCCCTAGGCTAAGGCCAGGGCTCCCCTAGCCTTCAGGCTAGGGCACCCCTAGGCTTTAGGCTAGGGCTCCCCTAGGCTAAGGCCAGGGCTCCCCTAGCCTTCAGGCTAGGGCACCCCTAGGCTTTAGGCTAGGGCTCCCCTAGGCTAAGGCCAGGGCTCCCCTAGCCTTCAGGCTAGGGCACCCCTAGGCTTTAGGCTAGGGCTCCCCTAGGCTAAGGCCAGGGCTCCCCTAGCCTTCAGGCTAGGGCACCCCTAGGCTTTAGGCTAGGGCTCCCCTAGGCTAAGGCCAGGGCTCCCCTAGCCTTCAGGCTAGGGCACCCCTAGGCTTTAGGCTAGGGCTCCCCTAGGCTAAGGCCAGGGCTCCCCTAGCCTTCAGGCTAGGGCACCCCTAGGCTTTAGGCTAGGGCTCCCCTAGGCTAAGGCCAGGGCTCCCCTAGCCTTCAGGCTAGGGCACCCCTAGGCTTTAGGCTAGGGCTCCCCTAGGCTAAGGCCAGGGCTCCCCTAGCCTTCAGGCTAGGGCACCCCTAGGCTTTAGGCTAGGGCTCCCCTAGGCTAAGGCCAGGGCTCCCCTAGCCTTCAGGCTAGGGCACCCCTAGGCTTTAGGCTAGGGCTCCCCTAGGCTAAGGCCAGGGCTCCCCTAGCCTTCAGGCTAGGGCACCCCTAGGCTTTAGGCTAGGGCTCCCCTAGGCTAAGGCCAGGGCTCCCCTAGCCTTCAGGCTAGGGCACCCCTAGGCTTTAGGCTCCCCTAGGCTAAGGCCAGGGCTCCCCTAGCCTTCAGGCTAGGGCACCCCTAGGCTTTAGGCTCCCCTAGGCTAAGGCCAGGGCTCCCCTAGCCTTCAGGCTAGGGCACCCCTAGGCTTTAGGCTCCCCTAGGCTAAGGCCAGGGCTCCCCTAGCCTTCAGGCTAGGGCACCCCTAGGCTTTAGGCTCCCCTAGGCTAAGGCCAGGGCTCCCCTAGCCTTCAGGCTAGGGCACCCCTAGGCTTTAGGCTCCCCTAGGCTAAGGCCAGGGCTCCCCTAGCCTTCAGGCTAGGGCACCCCTAGGCTTTAGGCTCCCCTAGGCTAAGGCCAGGGCTCCCCTAGCCTTCAGGCTAGGGCACCCCTAGGCTTTAGGCTCCCCTAGGCTAAGGCCAGGGCTCCCCTAGCCTTCAGGCTAGGGCACCCCTAGGCTTTAGGCTCCCCTAGGCTAAGGCCAGGGCTCCCCTAGCCTTCAGGCTAGGGCACCCCTAGGCTTTAGGCTCCCCTAGGCTAAGGCCAGGGCTCCCCTAGCCTTCAGGCTAGGGCACCCCTAGGCTTTAGGCTCCCCTAGGCTAAGGCCAGGGCTCCCCTAGCCTTCAGGCTAGGGCACCCCTAGGCTTTAGGCTCCCCTAGGCTAAGGCCAGGGCTCCCCTAGCCTTCAGGCTAGGGCACCCCTAGGCTTTAGGCTCCCCTAGGCTAAGGCCAGGGCTCCCCTAGCCTTCAGGCTAGGGCACCCCTAGGCTTTAGGCTCCCCTAGGCTAAGGCCAGGGCTCCCCTAGCCTTCAGGCTAGGGCACCCCTAGGCTTTAGGCTCCCCTAGGCTAAGGCCAGGGCTCCCCTAGCCTTCAGGCTAGGGCACCCCTAGGCTTTAGGCTCCCCTAGGCTAAGGCCAGGGCTCCCCTAGCCTTCAGGCTAGGGCACCCCTAGGCTTTAGGCTCCCCTAGGCTAAGGCCAGGGCTCCCCTAGCCTTCAGGCTAGGGCACCCCTAGGCTTTAGGCTCCCCTAGGCTAAGGCCAGGGCTCCCCTAGCCTTCAGGCTAGGGCTCCCCTAGGCTTTAGGCTAGGGCTCCCCTAGGCTAAGGCCAGGGCTCCCCTAGCCTTCAGGCTAGGGCACCCCTAGGCTTTAGGCTCCCCTAGGCTAAGGCCAGGGCTCCCCTAGCCTTCAGGCTAGGGCACCCCTAGGCTTTAGGCTCCCCTAGGCTAAGGCCAGGGCTCCCCTAGCCTTCAGGCTAGGGCACCCCTAGGCTTTAGGCTCCCCTAGGCTAAGGCCAGGGCTCCCCTAGCCTTCAGGCTAGGGCACCCCTAGGCTTTAGGCTCCCCTAGGCTAAGGCCAGGGCTCCCCTAGCCTTCAGGCTAGGGCACCCCTAGGCTTTAGGCTCCCCTAGGCTAAGGCCAGGGCTCCCCTAGCCTTCAGCCTAGGGCACCCCTAGGCTTTAGGCTCCCCTAGGCTAAGGCCAGGGCTCCCCTAGCCTTCAGCCTAGGGCACCCCTAGGCTTTAGGCTCCCCTAGGCTAAGGCCAGGGCTCCCCTAGCCTTCAGCCTAGGGCACCCCTAGGCTTTAGGCTCCCCTAGGCTAAGGCCAGGGCTCCCCTAGCCTTCAGCCTAGGGCACCCCTAGGCTTTAGGCTCCCCTAGGCTAAGGCCAGGGCTCCCCTAGCCTTCAGCCTAGGGCACCCCTAGGCTTTAGGCTCCCCTAGGCTAAGGCCAGGGCTCCCCTAGCCTTCAGCCTAGGGCACCCCTAGGCTTTAGGCTCCCCTAGGCTAAGGCCAGGGCTCCCCTAGCCTTCAGCCTAGGGCACCCCTAGGCTTTAGGCTCCCCTAGGCTAAGGCCAGGGCTCCCCTAGCCTTCAGGCTAGGGCACCCCTAGGCTTTAGGCTCCCCTAGGCTAAGGCCAGGGCTCCCCTAGCCTTCAGGCTAGGGCACCCCTAGGCTTTAGGCTCCCCTAGGCTAAGGCCAGGGCTCCCCTAGCCTTCAGGCTAGGGCACCCCTAGGCTTTAGGCTCCCCTAGGCTAAGGCCAGGGCTCCCCTAGCCTTCAGGCTAGGGCACCCCTAGGCTTTAGGCTCCCCTAGGCTAAGGCCAGGGCTCCCCTAGCCTTCAGGCTAGGGCACCCCTAGGCTTTAGGCTCCCCTAGGCTAAGGCCAGGGCTCCCCTAGCCTTCAGGCTAGGGCACCCCTAGGCTTTAGGCTCCCCTAGGCTAAGGCCAGGGCTCCCCTAGCCTTCAGGCTAGGGCACCCCTAGGCTTTAGGCTCCCCTAGGCTAAGGCCAGGGCTCCCCTAGCCTTCAGGCTAGGGCACCCCTAGGCTTTAGGCTCCCCTAGGCTAAGGCCAGGGCTCCCCTAGCCTTCAGGCTAGGGCACCCCTAGGCTTTAGGCTCCCCTAGGCTAAGGCCAGGGCTCCCCTAGCCTTCAGGCTAGGGCACCCCTAGGCTTTAGGCTCCCCTAGGCTAAGGCCAGGGCTCCCCTAGCCTTCAGGCTAGGGCACCCCTAGGCTTTAGGCTCCCCTAGGCTAAGGCCAGGGCTCCCCTAGCCTTCAGGCTAGGGCACCCCTAGGCTTTAGGCTCCCCTAGGCTAAGGCCAGGGCTCCCCTAGCCTTCAGGCTAGGGCACCCCTAGGCTTTAGGCTCCCCTAGGCTAAGGCCAGGGCTCCCCTAGCCTTCAGGCTAGGGCACCCCTAGGCTTTAGGCTCCCCTAGGCTAAGGCCAGGGCTCCCCTAGCCTTCAGGCTAGGGCACCCCTAGGCTTTAGGCTCCCCTAGGCTAAGGCCAGGGCTCCCCTAGCCTTCAGGCTAGGGCACCCCTAGGCTTTAGGCTCCCCTAGGCTAAGGCCAGGGCTCCCCTAGCCTTCAGGCTAGGGCACCCCTAGGCTTTAGGCTCCCCTAGGCTAAGGCCAGGGCTCCCCTAGCCTTCAGGCTAGGGCACCCCTAGGCTTTAGGCTCCCCTAGGCTAAGGCCAGGGCTCCCCTAGCCTTCAGGCTAGGGCACCCCAAGGCTTTAGGCTCCCCTAGGCTAAGGCCAGGGCTCCCCTAGCCTTCAGGCTAGGGCACCCCAAGGCTTTAGGCTCCCCTAGGCTAAGGCCAGGGCTCCCCTAGCCTTCAGGCTAGGGCACCCCTAGGCTTTAGGCTCCCCTAGGCTAAGGCCAGGGCTCCCCTAGCCTTCAGGCTAGGGCACCCCTAGGCTTTAGGCTCCCCTAGGCTAAGGCCAGGGCTCCCCTAGCCTTCAGGCTAGGGCACCCCTAGGCTTTAGGCTCCCCTAGGCTAAGGCCAGGGCTCCCCTAGCCTTCAGGCTAGGGCACCCCTAGGCTTTAGGCTCCCCTAGGCTAAGGCCAGGGCTCCCCTAGCCTTCAGGCTAGGGCACCCCTAGGCTTTAGGCTCCCCTAGGCTAAGGCCAGGGCTCCCCTAGCCTTCAGGCTAGGGCACCCCTAGGCTTTAGGCTCCCCTAGGCTAAGGCCAGGGCTCCCCTAGCCTTCAGGCTAGGGCACCCCTAGGCTTTAGGCTCCCCTAGGCTAAGGCCAGGGCTCCCCTAGCCTTCAGGCTAGGGCACCCCTAGGCTTTAGGCTCCCCTAGGCTAAGGCCAGGGCTCCCCTAGCCTTCAGGCTAGGGCACCCCTAGGCTTTAGGCTCCCCTAGGCTAAGGCCAGGGCTCCCCTAGCCTTCAGGCTAGGGCACCCCTAGGCTTTAGGCTCCCCTAGGCTAAGGCCAGGGCTCCCCTAGCCTTCAGGCTAGGGCACCCCTAGGCTTTAGGCTCCCCTAGGCTAAGGCCAGGGCTCCCCTAGCCTTCAGGCTAGGGCACCCCTAGGCTTTAGGCTCCCCTAGGCTAAGGCCAGGGCTCCCCTAGCCTTCAGGCTAGGGCACCCCTAGGCTTTAGGCTCCCCTAGGCTAAGGCCAGGGCTCCCCTAGCCTTCAGGCTAGGGCACCCCTAGGCTTTAGGCTCCCCTAGGCTAAGGCCAGGGCTCCCCTAGCCTTCAGGCTAGGGCACCCCTAGGCTTTAGGCTCCCCTAGGCTAAGGCCAGGGCTCCCCTAGCCTTCAGGCTAGGGCACCCCTAGGCTTTAGGCTCCCCTAGGCTAAGGCCAGGGCTCCCCTAGCCTTCAGGCTAGGGCACCCCTAGGCTTTAGGCTCCCCTAGGCTAAGGCCAGGGCTCCCCTAGCCTTCAGGCTAGGGCACCCCTAGGCTTTAGGCTCCCCTAGGCTAAGGCCAGGGCTCCCCTAGCCTTCAGGCTAGGGCACCCCTAGGCTTTAGGCTCCCCTAGGCTAAGGCCAGGGCTCCCCTAGCCTTCAGGCTAGGGCACCCCTAGGCTTTAGGCTCCCCTAGGCTAAGGCCAGGGCTCCCCTAGCCTTCAGGCTAGGGCACCCCTAGGCTTTAGGCTCCCCTAGGCTAAGGCCAGGGCTCCCCTAGCCTTCAGGCTAGGGCACCCCTAGGCTTTAGGCTCCCCTAGGCTAAGGCCAGGGCTCCCCTAGCCTTCAGGCTAGGGCACCCCTAGGCTTTAGGCTCCCCTAGGCTAAGGCCAGGGCTCCCCTAGCCTTCAGGCTAGGGCACCCCTAGGCTTTAGGCTCCCCTAGGCTAAGGCCAGGGCTCCCCTAGCCTTCAGGCTAGGGCACCCCTAGGCTTTAGGCTCCCCTAGGCTAAGGCCAGGGCTCCCCTAGCCTTCAGGCTAGGGCACCCCTAGGCTTTAGGCTCCCCTAGGCTAAGGCCAGGGCTCCCCTAGCCTTCAGGCTAGGGCACCCCTAGGCTTTAGGCTCCCCTAGGCTAAGGCCAGGGCTCCCCTAGCCTTCAGGCTAGGGCACCCCTAGGCTTTAGGCTCCCCTAGGCTAAGGCCAGGGCTCCCCTAGCCTTCAGGCTAGGGCACCCCTAGGCTTTAGGCTCCCCTAGGCTAAGGCCAGGGCTCCCCTAGCCTTCAGGCTAGGGCACCCCTAGGCTTTAGGCTCCCCTAGGCTAAGGCCAGGGCTCCCCTAGCCTTCAGGCTAGGGCACCCCTAGGCTTTAGGCTCCCCTAGGCTAAGGCCAGGGCTCCCCTAGCCTTCAGGCTAGGGCACCCCTAGGCTTTAGGCTCCCCTAGGCTAAGGCCAGGGCTCCCCTAGCCTTCAGGCTAGGGCACCCCTAGGCTTTAGGCTCCCCTAGGCTAAGGCCAGGGCTCCCCTAGCCTTCAGGCTAGGGCACCCCAAGGCTTTAGGCTCCCCTAGGCTAAGGCCAGGGCTCCCCTAGCCTTCAGGCTAGGGCACCCCAAGGCTTTAGGCTCCCCTAGGCTAAGGCCAGGGCTCCCCTAGCCTTCAGGCTAGGGCACCCCAAGGCTTTAGGCTCCCCTAGGCTAAGGCCAGGGCTCCCCTAGCCTTCAGGCTAGGGCACCCCTAGGCTTTAGGCTCCCCTAGGCTAAGGCCAGGGCTCCCCTAGCCTTCAGGCTAGGGCACCCCTAGGCTTTAGGCTCCCCTAGGCTAAGGCCAGGGCTCCCCTAGCCTTCAGGCTAGGGCACCCCTAGGCTTTAGGCTCCCCTAGGCTAAGGCCAGGGCTCCCCTAGCCTTCAGGCTAGGGCACCCCTAGGCTTTAGGCTCCCCTAGGCTAAGGCCAGGGCTCCCCTAGCCTTCAGGCTAGGGCACCCCTAGGCTTTAGGCTCCCCTAGGCTAAGGCCAGGGCTCCCCTAGCCTTCAGGCTAGGGCACCCCTAGGCTTTAGGCTCCCCTAGGCTAAGGCCAGGGCTCCCCTAGCCTTCAGGCTAGGGCACCCCTAGGCTTTAGGCTCCCCTAGGCTAAGTCCAGGGCTCCCCTAGCCTTCAGGCTAGGGCACCCCTAGGCTTTAGGCTCCCCTAGGCTAAGGCCAGGGCTCCCCTAGCCTTCAGGCTAGGGCACCCCTAGGCTTTAGGCTCCCCTAGGCTAAGGCCAGGGCTCCCCTAGCCTTCAGGCTAGGGCACCCCTAGGCTTTAGGCTCCCCTAGGCTAAGGCCAGGGCTCCCCTAGCCTTCAGGCTAGGGCACCCCTAGGCTTTAGGCTCCCCTAGGCTAAGGCCAGGGCTCCCCTAGCCTTCAGGCTAGGGCACCCCTAGGCTTTAGGCTCCCCTAGGCTAAGGCCAGGGCTCCCCTAGCCTTCAGGCTAGGGCACCCCTAGGCTTTAGGCTCCCCTAGGCTAAGGCCAGGGCTCCCCTAGCCTTCAGGCTAGGGCACCCCTAGGCTTTAGGCTCCCCTAGGCTAAGGCCAGGGCTCCCCTAGCCTTCAGGCTAGGGCACCCCTAGGCTTTAGGCTCCCCTAGGCTAAGGCCAGGGCTCCCCTAGCCTTCAGGCTAGGGCACCCCTAGGCTTTAGGCTCCCCTAGGCTAAGGCCAGGGCTCCCCTAGCCTTCAGGCTAGGGCACCCCTAGGCTTTAGGCTCCCCTAGGCTAAGGCCAGGGCTCCCCTAGCCTTCAGGCTAGGGCACCCCTAGGCTTTAGGCTCCCCTAGGCTAAGGCCAGGGCTCCCCTAGCCTTCAGGCTAGGGCACCCCTAGGCTTTAGGCTCCCCTAGGCTAAGGCCAGGGCTCCCCTAGCCTTCAGGCTAGGGCACCCCTAGGCTTTAGGCTCCCCTAGGCTAAGGCCAGGGCTCCCCTAGCCTTCAGGCTAGGGCACCCCTAGGCTTTAGGCTCCCCTAGGCTAAGGCCAGGGCTCCCCTAGCCTTCAGGCTAGGGCACCCCTAGGCTTTAGGCTCCCCTAGGCTAAGGCCAGGGCTCCCCTAGCCTTCAGGCTAGGGCACCCCTAGGCTTTAGGCTCCCCTAGGCTAAGGCCAGGGCTCCCCTAGCCTTCAGGCTAGGGCACCCCTAGGCTTTAGGCTCCCCTAGGCTAAGGCCAGGGCTCCCCTAGCCTTCAGGCTAGGGCACCCCTAGGCTTTAGGCTCCCCTAGGCTAAGGCCAGGGCTCCCCTAGCCTTCAGGCTAGGGCACCCCTAGGCTTTAGGCTCCCCTAGGCTAAGGCCAGGGCTCCCCTAGCCTTCAGGCTAGGGCACCCCTAGGCTTTAGGCTCCCCTAGGCTAAGGCCAGGGCTCCCCTAGCCTTCAGGCTAGGGCACCCCTAGGCTTTAGGCTCCCCTAGGCTAAGGCCAGGGCTCCCCTAGCCTTCAGGCTAGGGCACCCCTAGGCTTTAGGCTCCCCTAGGCTAAGGCCAGGGCTCCCCTAGCCTTCAGGCTAGGGCACCCCTAGGCTTTAGGCTCCCCTAGGCTAAGGCCAGGGCTCCCCTAGCCTTCAGGCTAGGGCACCCCTAGGCTTTAGGCTCCCCTAGGCTAAGGCCAGGGCTCCCCTAGCCTTCAGGCTAGGGCACCCCTAGGCTTTAGGCTCGGGCTCCCCTAGGCTAAGGCCAGGGCTCCCCTAGCCTTCAGGCTAGGGCACCCCTAGGCTTTAGGCTCCCCTAGGCTAAGGCTAGGGCTCCCCTAGCCTTCAGGCTAGGGCACCCCTAGGCTTTAGGCTCCCCTAGGCTAATGCTAGGGCTCCCCTAGCCTTCAGGCTAGGGCACCCCTAGGCTTTAGGCTGGCTCCCCTAGGCTAAGGCTAGGGCTCCCCTAGCCTTCAGGCTAGGGCACCCCTAGGCTTTAGGCTCCCCTAGGCTAAGGCTAGGGCTCCCCTAGCCTTCAGGCTAGGGCAACCCTAGGCTTTAGGCTCGGGCTCCCTAGGCTAAGGCTAGGGCTCCCCTAGCCTTCAGGCTAGGGCACCCCTAGGCTTTAGGCTCCCCTAGGCTAAGGCTAGGGCTCCCCTAGCCTTCAGGCTAGGGCACCCCTGGGCTTCAGGCTCCCCTAGGCTAAGGCTAGGGCTCCCCTAGCCTTCAGGCTAGGGCACCCCTGGGCTTTAGGCTCCCCTAGGCTAAGGCTAGGGCTCCCCTAGCCTTCAGGCTAGGGCACCCCTGGGCTTTAGGCTCCCCTAGGCTAAGGCTAGGGCTCCCCCAGCCTTCAGGCTAGGGCACCCCTGGGCTTTAGGCTCCCCTAGGCTAAGGCTAGGGCTCCCCTAGCCTTCAGGCTAGGGCACCCCTGGGCTTTAGGCTCCCCTAGGCTAAGGCTAGGGCTCCCCTAGCCTTCAGGCTAGGGCACCCCTGGGCTTTAGGCTCCCCTAGGCTAAGGCTAGGGCTCCCCTAGCCTTCAGGCTAGGGCACCCCTGGGCTTTAGGCTCCCCTAGGCTAAGGCTAGGGCTCCCCTAGCCTTCAGGCTAGGGCACCCCTGGGCTTTAGGCTCCCCTAGGCTAAGGCTAGGGCTCCCCTAGCCTTCAGGCTAGGGCACCCCTGGGCTTTAGGCTCCCCTAGGCTAAGGCTAGGGCTCCCCTAGCCTTCAGGCTAGGGCACCCCTGGGCTTTAGGCTCCCCTAGGCTAAGGCTAGGGCTCCCCTAGCCTTCAGGCTAGGGCACCCCTGGGCTTTAGGCTCCCCTAGGCTAAGGCTAGGGCTCTCCTAGCCTTCAGGCTAGGGCACCCCTAGGCTTTAGGCTCCCCTAGGCTAAGGCTAGGGCTCCCCTAGCCTTCAGGCTAGGGCACCCCTAGGCTTTAGGCTCCCCTAGGCTAAGGCTAGGGCTCCCCTAGCCTTCAGGCTAGGGCACCCCTAGGCTTTAGGCTCCCCTAGGCTAAGGCTAGGGCTCCCCTAGCCTTCAGGCTAGGGCACCCCTAGGCTTTAGGCTCCCCTAGGCTAAGGCTAGGGCTCCCCTAGCCTTCAGGCTAGGGCACCCCTAGGCTTTAGGCTCCCCTAGGCTAAGGCTAGGGCTCCCCTAGCCTTCAGGCTAGGGCACCCCTAGGCTTTAGGCTCAGGCTCCCCTAGGCTAAGGCTAGGGCTCCCCTAGCCTTCAGGCTAGGGCACCCCTAGGCTTTAGGCTCCCCTAGGCTAAGGCTAGGGCTCCCCTAGCCTTCAGGCTAGGGCACCCCTAGGCTTTAGGCTTTGGCTCCCCTAGGCTAAGGCTAGGGCTCCCCTAGCCTTCAGGCTAGGGCACCCCTAGGCTTTAGGCTCCCCTAGGCTAAGGCTAGGGCTCCCCTAGCCTTCAGGCTAGGGCACCCCTAGGCTTTAGGCTCGGGCTCCCCTAGGCTAGAGGCTAGGGCTCCCCTAGCCTTCAGGCTAGGGCACCCCTAGGCTTTAGGCTCCCCTAGGCTAAGGCTAGGGCTCCCCTAGCCTTCAGGCTAGGGCACCCCTAGGCTTTAGGCTCGGGCTCCCCTAGGCTAAGGCTAGGGCTCCCCTAGCCTTCAGGCTAGGGCACCCCTAGGCTTTAGGCTCCCCTAGGCTAAGGCTAGGGCTCCCCTAGCCTTCAAGCTAGGGCACCCCTAGGCTTTAGGCTCCCCTAGGCTAAGGCTAGGGCTCCCCTAGCCTTCAGGCTAGGGCACCCCTGGGCTTTAGGCTCCCCTAGGCTAAGGCTAGGGCTCCCCTAGCCTTCAGGCTAGGGCACCCCTGGGCTTTAGGCTCCCCTAGGCTAAGGCTAGGGTTCCCCTAGCCTTCAGGCTAGGGCACCCCTGGGCTTTAGGCTCCCCTAGGCTAAGGCTAGGGCTCCCCTAGCCTTCAGGCTAGGGCACCCCTGGGCGTTAGGCTCCCCTAGGCTAAGGCTAGGGCTCCCCTAGCCTTCAGGCTAGGGCACCCCTGGGCTTTAGGCTCCCCTAGGCTAAGGCTAGGGCTCCCCTAGCCTTCAGGCTAGGGCACCCCTGGGCTTTAGGCTCCCCTAGGCTAAGGCTAGGGCTCCCCTAGCCTTCAGGCTAGGGCACCCCTGGGCTTTAGGCTCCCCTAGGCTAAGGCTAGGGCTCCCCTAGCCTTCAGGCTAGGGCACCCCTGGGCTTTAGGCTCCCCTAGGCTAAGGCTAGGGCTCCCCTAGCCTTCAGGCTAGGGCACCCCTGGGCTTTAGGCTCCCCTAGGCTAAGGCTAGGGCTCCCCTAGCCTTCAGGCTAGGGCACCCCTAGGCTTTAGGCTCCGCTAGGCTAAGGCTAGGGCTCCCCTAGCCTTCAGGCTAGGGCACCCCTAGGCTTTAGGCTCCCCTAGGCTAAGGCTAGGGCTCCCCTAGCCTTCAGGCTAGGGCACCCCTAGGCTTTAGGCTCCCCTAGGCTAAGGCTAGGGCTCCCCTAGCCTTCAGGCTAGGGCACCCCTAGGCTTTAGGCTCCCCTAGGCTAAGGCTAGGGCTCCCCTAGCCTTCAGGCTAGGGCACCCCTAGGCTTTAGGCTCCCCTAGGCTAAGGCTAGGGCTCCCCTAGCCTTCAGGCTAGGGCACCCCTAGGCTTTAGGCTCCCCTAGGCTAAGGCTAGGGCTCCCCTAGCCTTCAGGCTAGGGCACCCCTAGGCTTTAGGCTCCCCTAGGCTAAGGCTAGGGCTCCCCTAGCCTTCAGGCTAGGGCACCCCTAGGCTTTAGGCTCCCCTAGGCTAAGGCTAGGGCTCCCCTAGCCTTCAGGCTAGGGCACCCCTAGGCTTTAGGCTCCCCTAGGCTAAGGCTAGGGCTCCCCTAGCCTTCAGGCTAGGGCACCCCTAGGCTTTAGGCTCCCCTAGGCTAAGGCTAGGGCTCCCCTAGCCTTCAGGCTAGGGCACCCCTAGGCTTTAGGCTCCCCTAGGCTAAGGCTAGGGCTCCCCTAGCCTTCAGGCTAGGGCACCCCTAGGCTTTAGGCTCCCCTAGGCTAAGGCTAGGGCTCCCCTAGCCTTCAGGCTAGGGCACCCCTAGGCTTTAGGCTCCCCTAGGCTAAGGCTAGGGCTCCCCTAGCCTTCAGGCTAGGGCACCCCTAGGCTTTAGGCTTTGGCTCCCCTAGGCTAAGGCTAGGGCTCCCCTAGCCTTCAGGCTAGGGCACCCCTAGGCTTTAGGCTCCCCTAGGCTAAGGCTAGGGTTCCCCTAGCCTTCAGGCTAGGGCACCCCTAGGCTTTAGGCTCGGGCTCCCCTAGGCTAAGGCTAGGGCTCCCCTAGCCTTCAGGCTAGGGCACCCCTAGGCTTTAGGCTCCCCTAGGCTAAGGCTAGGGCTCCCCTAGCCTTCAGGCTAGGGCACCCCTGGGCTTTAGGCTCCCCTAGGCTAAGGCTAGGGCTCCCCTAGCCTTCAGGCTAGGGCACCCCTGGGCTTTAGGCTCCCCTAGGCTAAGGCTAGGGCTCCCCTAGCCTTCAGGCTAGGGCACCCCTGGGCTTTAGGCTCCCCTAGGCTAAGGCTAGGGCTCCCCTAGCCTTCAGGCTAGGGCACCCCTGGGCTTTAGGCTCCCCTAGGCTAAGGCTAGGGCTCCCCTAGCCTTCAGGCTAGGGCACCCCTGGGCTTTAGGCTCCCCTAGGCTAAGGCTAGGGCTCCCCTAGCCTTCAGGCTAGGGCACCCCTGGGCTTTAGGCTCCCCTAGGCTAAGGCTAGGGCTCCCCTAGCCTTCAGGCTAGGGCACCCCTGGGCTTTAGGCTCCCCTAGGCTAAGGCTAGGGCTCCCCTAGCCTTCAGGCTAGGGCACCCCTGGGCTTTAGGCTCCCCTAGGCTAAGGCTAAGGCTCCCCTAGCCTTCAGGCTAGGGCACCCCTGGGCTTTAGGCTCCCCTAGGCTAAGGCTAGGGCTCCCCTAGCCTTCAGGCTAGGGCACCCCTGGGCTTTAGGCTCCCCTAGGCTAAGGCTAGGGCTCCCCTAGCCTTCAGGCTAGGGCACCCCTGGGCTTTAGGCTCCCCTAGGCTAAGGCTAGGGCTCCCCTAGCCTTCAGGCTAGGGCACCCCTGGGCTTTAGGCTCCCCTAGGCTAAGGCTAGGGCTCCCCTAGCCTTCAGGCTAGGGCACCCCTGGGCTTTAGGCTCCCCTAGGCTAAGGCTAGGGCTCCCCTAGCCTTCAGGCTAGGGCACCCCTGGGCTTTAGGCTCCCCTAGGCTAAGGCTAGGGCTCCCCTAGCCTTCAGGCTAGGGCACCCCTGGGCTTTAGGCTCCCCTAGGCTAAGGCTAGGGCTCCCCTAGCCTTCAGGCTAGGGCACCCCTGGGCTTTAGGCTCCCCTAGGCTAAGGCTAGGGCTCCCCTAGCCTTCAGGCTAGGGCACCCCTAGGCTTTAGGCTCCCCTAGGCTAAGGCTAGGGCTCCCCTAGCCTTCAGGCTAGGGCACCCCTAGGCTTTAGGCTCCCCTAGGCTAAGGCTAGGGCTCCCCTAGCCTTCAGGCTAGGGCACCCCTAGGCTTTAGGCTCCCCTAGGCTAAGGCTAGGGCTCCCCTAGCCTTCAGGCTAGGGCACCCCTAGGCTTTAGGCTCCCCTAGGCTAAGGCTAGGGCTCCCCTAGCCTTCAGGCTAGGGCACCCCTAGGCTTTTGGCTCCCCTAGGCTAAGGCTAGGGCTCCCCTAGCCTTCAGGCTAGGGCACCCCTAGGCTTTAGGCTCGGGCTCCCCTAGGCTAAGGCTAGGGCTCCCCTAGCCTTCAGGCTAGGGCACCCCTAGGCTTTAGGCTCCCCTAGGCTAAGGCTAGGGCTCCCCTAGCCTTCAGGCTAGGGCACCCCTAGGCTTTAGGCTTTGGCTCCCCTAGGCTAAGGCTAGGGCTCCCCTAGCCTTCAGGCTAGGGCACCCCTAGGCTTTAGGCTCCCCTAGGCTAAGGCTAGGGCTCCCCTAGCCTTCAGGCTAGGGCACCCCTAGGCTTTAGGCTCAGGCTCCCCTAGGCTAGAGGCTAGGGCTCCCCTAGCCTTCAGGCTAGGGCACCCCTAGGCTTTAGGCTCCCCTAGGCTAAGGCTAGGGCTCCCCTAGCCTTCAGGCTAGGGCACCCCTAGGCTTTAGGCTCGGGCTCCCCTAGGCTAAGGCTAGGGCTCCCCTAGCCTTCAGGCTAGGGCACCCCTAGGCTTTAGGCTCCCCTAGGCTAAGGCTAGGGCTCCCCTAGCCTTCAAGCTAGGGCACCCCTAGGCTTTAGGCTCCCCTAGGCTAAGGCTAGGGCTCCCCTAGCCTTCAGGCTAGGGCACCCCTGGGCTTTAGGCTCCCCTAGGCTAAGGCTAGGGCTCCCCTAGCCTTCAGGCTAGGGCACCCCTGGGCTTTAGGCTCCCCTAGGCTAAGGCTAGGGTTCCCCTAGCCTTCAGGCTAGGGCACCCCTGGGCTTTAGGCTCCCCTAGGCTAAGGCTAGGGCTCCCCTAGCCTTCAGGCTAGGGCACCCCTGGGCTTTAGGCTCCCCTAGGCTAAGGCTAGGGCTCCCCTAGCCTTCAGGCTAGGGCACCCCTGGGCTTTAGGCTCCCCTAGGCTAAGGCTAGGGCTCCCCTAGCCTTCAGGCTAGGGCACCCCTGGGCTTTAGGCTCCCCTAGGCTAAGGCTAGGGCTCCCCTAGCCTTCAGGCTAGGGCACCCCTGGGCTTTAGGCTCCCCTAGGCTAAGGCTAGGGCTCCCCTAGCCTTCAGGCTAGGGCACCCCTGGGCTTTAGGCTCCCCTAGGCTAAGGCTAGGGCTCCCCTAGCCTTCAGGCTAGGGCACCCCTGGGCTTTAGGCTCCCCTTAGCTAAGGCTAGGGCTCCCCTAGCCTTCAGGCTAGGGCACCCCTGGGCTTTAGGCTCCCCTAGGCTAAGGCTAGGGCTCCCCTAGCCTTCAGGCTAGGGCACCCCTAGGCTTTAGGCTCCCCTAGGCTAAGGCTAGGGCTCCCCTAGCCTTCAGGCTAGGGCACCCCTAGGCTTTAGGCTCCCCTAGGCTAAGGCTAGGGCTCCCCTAGCCTTCAGGCTAGGGCACCCCTAGGCTTTAGGCTCCCCTAGGCTAAGGCTAGGGCTCCCCTAGCCTTCAGGCTAGGGCACCCCTAGGCTTTAGGCTCCCCTAGGCTAAGGCTAGGGCTCCCCTAGCCTTCAGGCTAGGGCACCCCTAGGCTTTAGGCTCCCCTAGGCTAAGGCTAGGGCTCCCCTAGCCTTCAGGCTAGGGCACCCCTAGGCTTTAGGCTCCCCTAGGCTAAGGCTAGGGCTCCCCTAGCCTTCAGGCTAGGGCCCCCCTAGGCTTTAGGCTCCCCTAGGCTAAGGCTAGGGCTCCCCTAGCCTTCAGGCTAGGGCACCCCTAGGCTTTAGGCTCCCCTAGGCTAAGGCTAGGGCTCCCCTAGCCTTCAGGCTAGGGCACCCCTAGGCTTTAGGCTCCCCTAGGCTAAGGCTAGGGCTCCCCTAGCCTTCAGGCTAGGGCACCCCTAGGCTTTAGGCTCCCCTAGGCTAAGGCTAGAGCTCCCCTAGCCTTCAGGCTAGGGCACCCCTAGGCTTTAGGCTCCCCTAGGCTAAGGCTAGGGCTCCCCTAGCCTTCAGGCTAGGGCACCCCTAGGCTTTAGGCTCCCCTAGGCTAAGGCTAGGGCTCCCCTAGCCTTCAGGCTAGGGCACCCCTAGGCTTTAGGCTCCCCTAGGCTAAGGCTAGGTCTCCCCTAGCCTTCAGGCTAGGGCACCCCTAGGCTTTAGGCTCCCCTAGGCTAAGGCTAGGGCTCCCCTAGCCTTCAGGCTAGGGCACCCCTAGGCTTTAGGCTAGGGCTCCCCTAGGCTAAGGCTAGGGCTCCCCTAGCCTTCAGGCTAGGGCACCCCTAGGCTTTAGGCTAGGGCTCCCCTAGGCTAAGGCTAGGGCTCCCCTAGCCTTCAGGCTAGGGCACCCCTAGGCTTTAGGCTAGGGCTCCCCTAGGCTAAGGCTAGGGCTCCCCTAGCCTTCAGGCTAGGGCACCCCTAGGCTTTAGGCTAGGGCTCCCCTAGGCTAAGGCTAGGGCTCCCCTAGCCTTCAGGCTAGGGCACCCCTAGGCTTTAGGCTAGGGCTCCCCTAGGCTAAGGCTAGGGCTCCCCTAGCCTTCAGGCTAGGGCACCCCTAGGCTTTAGGCTAGGGCTCCCCTAGGCTAAGGCTAGGGCTCCCCTAGCCTTCAGGCTAGGGCACCCCTAGGCTTTAGGCTAGGGCTCCCCTAGGCTAAGGCTAGGGCTCCCCTAGCCTTCAGGCTAGGGCACCCCTAGGCTTTAGGCTCCCCTAGGCTAAGGCTAGGGCTCCCCTAGCCTTCAGGCTAGGGCACCCCTAGGCTTTAAGCTCCCCTAGGCTAAGGCTAGGGCTCCCCTAGCCTTCAGGCTAGGGCACCCCTAGGCTTTAGGCTAGGGCTCCCCTAGGCTAAGGCTAGGGCTCCCCTAGCCTTCAGGCTAGGGCACCCCTAGGCTTTAGGCTCCCCTAGGCTAAGGCTAGGGTTCCCCTAGCCTTCAGGCTAGGGCACCCCTAGGCTTTAGGCTAGGGCTCCCCTAGGCTAAGGCTAGGGCTCCCCTGGCCTTCAGGCTAGGGCACCCCTAGGCTTTAGGCTCCCCTAGGCTAAGGCTAGGGCTCCCCTGGCCTTCAGGCTAGGGCACCCCTAGGCTTTAGGCTAGGGCTCCCCTAGGCTAAGGCTAGGGCTCCCCTGGCCTTCAGGCTAGGGCACCCCTAGGCTTCAGGCTCCCCTAGGCTAAGGCTAGGGCTCCCCTGGCCTTCAGGCTAGGGCACCCCTAGGCTTTAGGCTAGGGCTCCCCTAGGCTAAGGCTAGGGCTCCCCTGGCCTTCAGGCTAGGGCACCCCTAGGCTTTAGGCTCCCCTAGGCTAAGGCTAGGGCTCCCCTGGCCTTCAGGCTAGGGCACCCCTAGGCTTTAGGCTAGGGCTCCCCTAGGCTAAGGCTAGGGCTCCCCTGGCCTTCAGGCTAGGGCACCCCTAGGCTTTAGGCTCCCCTAGGCTAAGGCTAGGGCTCCCCTGGCCTTCAGGCTAGGGCACCCCTAGGCTTTAGGCTAGGGCTCCCCTAGGCTAAGGCTAGGGCTCCCCTGGCCTTCAGGCTAGGGCACCCCTAGGCTTTAGGCTCCCCTAGGCTAAGGCAAGGGCTCCCCTGGCCTTCAGGCTAGGGCACCCCTAGGCTTTAGGCTAGGGCTCCCCTAGGCTAAGGCTAGGGCGCCCCTGGCCTTCAGGCTAGGGCACTCCTAGGCTTTAGGCTCCCCTAGGCTAAGGCTAGGGCTCCCCTGGCCTTCAGGCTAGGGCACCCCTAGGCTTTAGGCTAGGGATCCCCTAGGCTAAGGCTAGGGCGCCCCTGGCCTTCAGGCTAGGGCACCCCTAGGCTTTAGGCTCCCCTAGGCTAAGGCTAGGTCTCCCCTAGCCTTCAGGCTAGGGCACCCCTAGGCTTTAGGCTCCCCTAGGCTAAGGCTAGGGCTCCCCTAGCCTTCAGGCTAGGGCACCCCTAGGCTTTAGGCTAGGGCTCCCCTAGGCTAAGGCTAGGGCTCCCCTAGCCTTCAGGCTAGGGCACCCCTAGGCTTTAGGCTAGGGCTCCCCTAGGCTAAGGCTAGGGCTCCCCTAGCCTTCAGGCTAGGGCACCCCTAGGCTTTAGGCTAGGGCTCCCCTAGGCTAAGGCTAGGGCTCCCCTAGCCTTCAGGCTAGGGCACCCCTAGGCTTTAAGCTAGGGCTCCCCTAGGCTAAGGCTAGGGCTCCCCTAGCCTTCAGGCTAGGGCACCCCTAGGCTTTAGGCTAGGGCTCCCCTAGGCTAAGGCTAGGGCTCCCCTAGCCTTCAGGCTAGGGCACCCCTAGGCTTTAGGCTCCCCTAGGCTAAGGCTAGGGCTCCCCTAGCCTTCAGGCTAGGGCACCCCTAAGCTTTAAGCTCCCCTAGGCTAAGGCTAGGGCTCCCCTAGCCTTCAGGCTAGGGCACCCCTAGACTTTAGGCTCCCCTAGGCTAAGGCTAGGGCTCCCCTAGCCTTCAGGCTAGGGCACCCCTAGGCTTTAGGCTAGGGCTCCCCTGGCCTTCAGGCTAGGGCACCCCTAGGCTTTAGGCTAGGGCTCCCCTAGGCTAAGGCTAGGGCTCCCCTGGCCTTCAGGCTAGGGCACCCCTAGGCTTTAGGCTCCCCTAGGCTAAGGCTAGGGCTCCCCTGGCCTTCAGGCTAGGGCACCCCTAGGCTTTAGGCTAGGGCTCCCCTAGGCTAAGGCTAGGGCTCCCCTGGCCTTCAGGCTAGGGCACCCCTAGGCTTTAGGCTCCCCTAGGCTAAGGCTAGGGCTCCCCTGGCCTTCAGGCTAGGGCACCCCTAGGCTTTAGGCTAGGGCTCCCCTAGGCTAAGGCTAGGGCTCCCCTGGCCTTCAGGCTAGGGCACCCCTAGGCTTTAGGCTCCCCTAGGCTAAGGCTAGGGCTCCCCTGGCCTTCAGGCTAGGGCACCCCTAGGCTTTAGGCTAGGGCTCCCCTAGGCTAAGGCTAGGGCTCCCCTGGCCTTCAGGCTAGGGCACCCCTAGGCTTTAGGCTCCCCTAGGCTAAGGCAAGGGCTCCCCTGGCCTTCAGGCTAGGGCACCCCTAGGCTTTAGGCTAGGGCTCCCCTAGGCTAAGGCTAGGGCGCCCCTGGCCTTCAGGCTAGGGCACTCCTAGGCTTTAGGCTCCCCTAGGCTAAGGCTAGGGCTCCCCTGGCCTTCAGGCTAGGGCACCCCTAGGCTTTAGGCTAGGGCTCCCCTAGGCTAAGGCTAGGGCTCCCCTGGCCTTCAGGCTAGGGCACCCCTAGGCTTTAGGGTAGGGCTCCCCTAGGCTAAGGCTAGGGCTCCCCTGGCCTTCAGGCTAGGGCACCCCTGGGCTTTAGGCTCCCCTAGGCTAAGGCTAGGGCTCCCTAGCCTTCAGGCTAGGGCACCCCTGGGCTTTAGGCTCCCCTAGGCTAAGGCTAGGGCTCCCCTAGCCTTCAGGCTAGGGCACCCCTGGGCTTTAAGCTCCCCTTAGCTAAGGCTAGGGCTCCCCTAGCCTTCAGGCTAGGGCACCCCTGGGCTTTAGGCTCCCCTAGGCTAAGGCTAGGGCTCCCCTAGCCTTCAGGCTAGGGCACCCCTAGGCTTTAGGCTCCCCTAGGCTAAGGCTAGGGCTCCCCTAGCCTTCAGGCTAGGGCACCCCTAGGCTTTAGGCTCCCCTAGGCTAAGGCTAGGGCTCCCCTAGCCTTCAGGCTAGGGCACCCCTAGGCTTTAGGCTCCCCTAGGCTAAGGCTAGGGCTCCCCTAGCCTTCAGGCTAGGGCACCCCTAGGCTTTAGGCTCCCCTAGGCTAAGGCTAGGGCTCCCCTAGCCTTCAGGCTAGGGCACCCCTAGGCTTTAGGCTCCCCTAGGCTAAGGCTAGGGCTCCCCTAGCCTTCAGGCTAGGGCACCCCTAGGCTTTAGGCTCCCCTAGGCTAAGGCTAGGGCTCCCCTAGCCTTCAGGCTAGGGCACCCCTAGGCTTTAGGCTCCCCTAGGCTAAGGCTAGGGCTCCCCTAGCCTTCAGGCTAGGGCACCCCTAGGCTTTAGGCTCCCCTAGGCTAAGGCTAGGGCTCCCCTAGCCTTCAGGCTAGGGCACCCCTAGGCTTTAGGCTCCCCTAGGCTAAGGCTAGGGCTCCCCTAGCCTTCAGGCTAGGGCACCCCTAGGCTTTAGGCTCCCCTAGGCTAAGGCTAGGGCTCCCCTAGCCTTCAGGCTAGGGCACCCCTAGGCTTTAGGCTCCCCTAGGCTAAGGCTAGGGCTCCCCTAGCCTTCAGGCTAGGGCACCCCTAGGCTTTAGGCTCCCTAGGCTAAGGCTAGGGCTCCCCTAGCCTTCAGGCTAGGGCACCCCTAGGCTTTAGGCTCCCCTAGGCTAAGGCTAGGGCTCCCCTAGCCTTCAGGCTAGGGCACCCCTAGGCTTTAGGCTCCCCTAGGCTAAGGCTAGGGCTCCCCTAGCCTTCAGGCTAGGGCACCCCTAGGCTTTAGGCTCCCCTAGGCTAAGGCTAGGGCTCCCCTAGCCTTCAGGCTAGGGCACCCCTAGGCTTTAGGCTCCCCTAGGCTAAGGCTAGGGCTCCCCTAGCCTTCAGGCTAGGGCACCCCTAGGCTTTAGGCTCCCCTAGGCTAAGGCTAGGGCTCCCCTAGCCTTCAGGCTAGGGCACCCCTAGGCTTTAGGCTCCCCTAGGCTAAGGCTAGGGCTCCCCTAGCCTTCAGGCTAGGGCACCCCTAGGCTTTAGGCTCCCCTAGGCTAAGGCTAGGTCTCCCCTAGCCTTCAGGCTAGGGCACCCCTAGGCTTTAGGCTCCCCTAGGCTAAGGCTAGGGCTCCCCTAGCCTTCAGGCTAGGGCACCCCTAGGCTTTAGGCTAGGGCTCCCCCTAGGCTAAGGCTAGGGCCTCCCCTAGCCTTCAGGCAAGGGCACCCCTAGGCTTTAGGCTAGGGCTCCCCTAGGCTAAGGCTAGGGCTCCCCTAGCCTTCAGGCTAGGGCACCCCTAGGCTTTAGGCTAGGGCTCCCCTAGGCTAAGGCTAGGGCTCCCCTAGCCTTCAGGCTAGGGCACCCCTAGGCTTTAGGCTAGGGCTCCCCTAGGCTAAGGCTAGGGCTCCCCTAGCCTTCAGGCTAGGGCACCCCTAGGCTTTAGGCTAGGGCTCCCCTAGGCTAAGGCTAGGGCTCCCCTAGCCTTCAGGCTAGGGCACCCCTAGGCTTTAGGCTCCCCTAGGCTAAGGCTAGGGCTTCCCCTAGCCTTCAGGCTAGGGCACCCCTAGGCTTTTAAGCTCCCCCTAGGCTAAGGCTAGGGCTCCCCTAGCCTTCAGGCTAGGGCACCCCTAGACTTTAGGCTCCCTAGGCTAAGGCTAGGGCTCCCCTAGCCTTCAGGCTAGGGCACCCCTAGGCTTTAGGCTAGGGCTCCCCTAGGCTAAGGCTAGGGCTCCCCTAGCCTTCAGGCTAGGGCACCCCTAGGCTTTTGGCTCCCCTAGGCTAAGGCTAGGGCTCCCCTAGCCTTCAGGCTAGGGCACCCCTAGGCTTTAGGCTAGGGCTCCCCTAGGCTAAGGCTAGGGCTCCCCTGGCCTTCAGGCTAGGGCACCCCTAGGCTTTAGGCTCCCCTAGGCTAAGGCTAGGGCTCTCCCCTGGCCTTCAGGCTAGGGCACCCCCTAGGCTTTAGGCTAGGGCTCCCCTAGGCTAAGGCTAGGGCTCCCCTGGCCTTCAGGCTAGGGCACCCCTAGGCTTTAGGCTCCCCTAGGCTAAGGCTAGGGCTCCCCTGGCCTTCAGGCTAGGGCACCCCTAGGCTTTAGGCTAGGGCTCCCCTAGGCTAAGGCTAGGGCTCTCCTGGCCTTCAGGCTAGGGCACCCCTAGGCTTTAGGCTCCCCTAGGCTAAGGCTAGGGCTCCCCTGGCCTTCAGGCTAGGGCACCCCTAGGCTTTAGGCTAGGGCTCCCCTAGGCTAAGGCTAGGGCTCCCCTGGCCTTCAGGCTAGGGCACCCCTAGGCTTTAGGCTCCCCTAGGCTAAGGCTAGGGCTCCCCTGGCCTTCAGGCTAGGGCACCCCTAGGCTTTAGGCTAGGGCTCCCCTAGGCTAAGGCTAGGGCTCCCCTGGCCTTCAGGCTAGGGCACCCTAGGCTTTAGGCTCCCCTAGGCTAAGGCAAGGGCTCCCCTGGCCTTCAGGCTAGGGCACCCCTAGGCTTTAGGCTAGGGCTCCCTAGGCTAAGGCTAGGGCGCCCCTGGCCTTCAGGCTAGGGCACTCCTAGGCTTTAGGCTCGCCTAGGCTAAGGCTAGGGCTCCCCTGGCCTTCAGGCTAGGGCACCCCTAGGCTTTAGGCTAGGGCTCCCCTAGGCTAAGGCTAGGGCGCCCTGGCCTTCAGGCTAGGGCACCCCTAGGCTTTAGGCTCCCCTAGGCTAAGGCTAGGTCTCCCCTAGCCTTCAGGCTAGGGCACCCCTAGGCTTTAGGCTCCCCTAGGCTAAGGCTAGGGCTCCCCTAGCCTTCAGGCTAGGGCACCCCCTAGGCTTTAGGCTAGGGCTCCCCTAGGCTAAGGCTAGGGCTCCCCTAGCCTTCAGGCTAGGGCACCCCTAGGCTTTAGGCTAGGGCTCCCCTAGGCTAAGGCTAGGGCTCCCCTAGCCTTCAGGCTAGGGCACCCCTAGGCATTAGGCTAGGGCTCCCCTAGGCTAAGGCTAGGGCTCCCCTAGCCTTCAGGCTAGGGCACCCCTAGGCTTTAGGCTAGGGCTCCCCTAGGCTAAGGCTAGGGCTCCCCTAGCCTTCAGGCTAGGGCACCCCTAGGCTTTAGGCTCCCCTAGGCTAAGGCTAGGGCTCCCCAAGCCTTCAGGCTAGGGCACCCCTAGGCTTTAAGCTCCCCTAGGCTAAGGCTAGGGCTCCCCTAGCCTTCAGGCTAGGGCACCCCTAGACTTTAGGCTCCCCTAGGCTAAGGCTAGGGCTCCCCTAGCCTTCAGGCTAGGGCACCCCTAGGCTTTAGGCTAGGGCTCCCCTAGGCTAAGGCTAGGGCTCCCCTAGCCTTCAGGCTAGGGCAACCCTAGGCTTTAGGCTCCCCTAGGCTAAGGCTAGGGCTTCCCCCTAGCCTTCAGGCTAGGGCACCCCTAGGCTTTAGGCTAGGGCTCCCCTAGGCTAAGGCTAGGGCTCCCCCTGGCCTTCAGGCTAGGGCACCCCTAGGCTTTAGGCTCCCCTAGGCTAAGGCTAGGGCTCCCCTGGCCTTCAGGCTAGGGCACCCCTAGGCTTTAGGCTAGGGCTCCCCTAGGCTAAGGCTAGGGCTCCCCTGGCCTTCAGGCTAGGGCACCCCTAGGCTTTAGGCTCCCCTAGGCTAAGGCTAGGGATCCCCTGGCCTTCAGGCTAGGGCACCCCTAGGCTTTAGGCTAGGGCTCCCCTAGGCTAAGGCTAGGGCTCCCCTGGCCTTCAGGCTAGGGCACCCCTAGGCTTTAGGCTCCCCTAGGCTAAGGCTAGGGCTCCCCTGGCCTTCAGGCTAGGGCACCCCTAGGCTTTAGGCTAGGGCTCCCCTAGGCTAAGGCTAGGGCTCCCCTGGCCTTCAGGCTAGGGCACCCCTAGGCTTTAGGCTCCCCTAGGCTAAGGCTAGGGCTCCCCTGGCCTTCAGGCTAGGGCACCCCTAGGCTTTAGGCTAGGGCTCCCTAGGCTAAGGCTAGGGCTCCCCTGGCCTTCAGGCTAGGGCACCCCTAGGCTTTAGGCTCCCCTAGGCTAAGGCAAGGGCTCCCCTGGCCTTCAGGCTAGGGCGCCCCTGGCCTTCAGGCTAGGGCACTCCTAGGCTTTAGGCTCCCCTAGGCTAAGGCTAGGGCTCCCCTGGCCTTCAGGCTAGGGCACCCCTAGGCTTTAGGCTAGGGCTCCCCTAGGCTAAGGCTAGGGCGCCCCTGGCCTTCAGGCTAGGGCACCCCTAGGCTTTAGGCTCCCCTAGGCTAAGGCTAGGGCTCCCCTGGCCTTCAGGCTAGGGCACCCCTAGGCTTTAGGCTAGGGCTCCCCTAGGCTAAGGCTAGGGCGCCCCTGGCCTTCAGGCTAGGGCACCCCTAGGCTTTAGGCTCCCCTAGGCTAAGGCTAGGGCTCCCCTGGCCTTCAGGCTAAGGCACCCCTAGGCTTTAGGCTAGGGCTCCCCTAGGCTAAGGCTAGGGCGCCCCTGGCCTTCAGGCTAGGGCACCCCTAGGCTTTAGGCTCCCCTAGGCTAAGGGTAGGGCTCCCCTGGCCTTCAGGCTAGGGCACCCCTAGGCTTTAGGGCTAGGGCTCCCCTAGGCTAAGGCTAGGGCTCCCCTGGCCTTCAGGCTAGGGCACCCGTAGGCTTTAGGCTCCCCTAGGCTAAGGCTAGGGCTCCCCTGGCCTTCAGGCTAGGGCACCCCTAGGCTTTAGGCTAGGGCTCCCCTAGGCTAAGGCTAGGGCTCCCCTGGCCTTCAGGCTAGGGCACCCGTAGGCTTTAGGCTCCCCTAGGCTAAGGCTAGGGCTCCCCTGGCCTTCAGGCTAGGGCACCCCTAGGCTTTAGGCTAGGGCTCCCCTATGCTAAGGCTAGGGCTCCCCTGGCCTTCAGGCTAGGGCACCCCTAGGCTTTAGGCTCCCCTAGGCTAAGGCTAGGGCTCC
>NW_027458643.1:0-26354 GCF_050624435.1 Tenrec ecaudatus | reverse complement strand
GCTGACATGGGAGTCTGGATAATCCTGTACATTTACTTTGCAGATTAGAAAACTCACTCAAAAACACACGGGAGTTGACCCAGAGACACACAACTGGTTAACAACAAAGTCATATTCACAACCAGCGTCTGGACCAAGAGCACGGTGCCCCACAGAACTGTGCCCATCGAGCAGTCAATATCTCCTGGACTCTCAAAAGATCTGAGCTGATACCCACCCCCCCCCCCCACATCCTTGCAGCCCCAAAAGATTGTATTTCACAGGATGGCACCGGATCTGCAGCTCGCGGAGAGGGACATATCTGATCAGAGAACACAGGGCAGAACAAGGGGGAGGAGGGGAGAATGGAGCACATCCTGGCCCAATACACCTTGAGGATGATGTTCCCAATCAGAGAAGCCAATCCACAGAGAAGACCACATGGGCAGCCCCACGATGAGAAACGTCCCTCAAAGACCCATAGCCTTAGAGGGGACAACACTGGACACACAGTGTGGGAACTGCGCCCGAACTGATCCTGCCACTTCGATGCATGACACTAAGAGAGTGCAGCGGAAGAGTAAGAAACCGGAGCATCAAAGTCCGCGGGGAATGCCAAAGGTGGACTTTGTGGTCAGGGTTCGGTGCCCCCACAGACTGGACTGGAAAACACTCCTAAAGTTCACCACACAGTCCTTGTACTTTTCTTTCTGGTTAGTGTTGTTTTCTTTTAGTGTCATTGGATTTGGGTTGGGTTTTGTTTTCATTTTTGTTTGTTTTTTTTTCTTTTTGCTGCTTGGTTTAGCTCAGTCTTGTTTTGTGCATGTTATTACCTTTACAGGTCTGTCTAATTAAGAGAGGCTGGATGAACAATCTGGAGGAGTAAACATGTGACCGGCCCTTTCCATTGGGCATGGGAGTGAGCACGGTGGGGGGAAAGGAAGTGGTGTAAAGAAACCCAGAGACAAGGGTACAACAAGTGATGGAAAACGGTAGTGAGGGGGATGTAGGAGGCCTGGTAGGGCGTGATCAAAGGTAATGTAACCAAGAGGAATTACTGAAACCCAAAGGAAGACTGAGCATGTCAGTGGGCACAAGAGGAAAATCAAAGAGTATAGAAGAGTGAGCTGGGAAGCAAGGGCCAGTTATAGACGTCTAAATAAAGGCATGTCCATATGTACATATATTTACAAAGGGGCATGGGGAAATAGATCTATGTCCATATGTTTATAGATTTAGTATTAAGGTAGCAGATGGACATAGGGCCTCCGCTCAAGGACTCCCTCATTGCAATAACACTGTTCTATTAAATTGGCATTCTAAGATGCTCACCTTCCCTACACAATCACTGACCACAAAGCGGCTGCATAAGCAAATGTGGTGAAGAAAGCCGATGGTGTCCAGCTACCTAAAGATATAGCGTGTGGGGTCTTAAAGGCCTGAGGGTAAAGAAACAGCCATCTGGCTCTGAAGCAACAGAGCCCACATGGAGAAAGCATACCAGCCTGTGTGATCACAAAGTTTTAAAGGGATAAGGCAACAGGCATCATGAGAACAAAAAAATCTTATCATGGAGAATGAGAGGGGACTGCCGGGTATAGACCCAAAACCTATTTGCAGTGCACTGGACATCCCCTTACAGAAGGATCTCAGAGTGGAGATTAAAGAATACAGGGTATGAGACAGCAAAGATGAAACACAACTTTCCTCTAGTTCTTAATGCTTTCTCTTGCCCCACTATCATGATCCCAGTTCTACCATACTAATCTGGCCAAACTAGAGAAGGTATTCTAGTACCGATAGGAATTTCAAACACGGGGAATCCAGAGTGGATGGGCCCTTTACCAGTGTTATGAGTGGAGATGCTGGGAGGGTGGAGGAAGGGCAGGATGGAAAGTGGGAACCGATTACAAGGATCTTCATTGACCTCAAAAGAAAGGTGGGTGAAAATATGACAAAAGAATTAGTACATTTCCAAGGATTGATGAGGGATGGGTGGCGGGCATTGAGGGGGGAAAAATGAGGAGCTGAGGCCAGGGTCTTGGGTGGAGAGTGGATATTTTGTGAATAAGGAGGGCAATTAATGTACAGATGGGCTTCAAACAGATGATGTATTTATGGATTGTGGTTAGTGTTGTAGGAGCCACTAATGAAAAGATCATAAAAGAAACAAAAATAATCTTGGCAGAGGGCTCATGCAAGGATGATCTCAGGCTGGATTAGACCAGTCAAAACAGCTACTGGAGTCGCCTCACCCTGTGTCTATTACTGAGTCAGCCATGATGCTTAGGACCCACAGCCCCAGCAGCTGGCCAGAGAGGGAGGTGGATCTCTGAGGCCATTCCACAGGGGGAATGGTCCTCTGTCCTGCAGGGCCCACACTCCTTTGTAAGCATGCTGCCTGGGGCAAGGCTTTCATGGAGTCCACACCATGGGAGCTCTACTACTCATGGGGAATTGGCAGGAAGCCTCTGCTCATGCGCACACACCACCAACTAGCTGGAGGATCTCCGTGAACAAAGAAAGCCTGAGGCAGACAACAAGCCCACTAACTGATGCTGTAAGAGCTACAATCAGCATCCAGAAACCTGCAACTGGGAGTAAGAGGCAGCATACCTTGGTCCCAGCCCCTCCCACTCTAATCTACAAGGAGTGACATTGCAAAGCAGAGGGTTTTCATAAAGCACTTCCAGGACTGTGGAATGAGCAGCCTCTTTTGTGGACATGGATACTCTGTGATCCAGACGTACTACCTCCTCCCTTACAGTCAGCTGAGACAAAAACCCTTGCAAGCAGAAAGCCATGCATCTGAACAGTATCCACCAGCCACTCATGTGCAGCACAGCTGCCTCCAAAGAGCCTTCCTGAATGAGAGAGAAATCATGCAGAAGCCTGGTCTGCACTCAAGAGAGTTTTATGAGCGTTAGGGAGGCGTGGTGGGCAAGTCTGGCCGACCCCAGTGGCTGAATTGAATTTACATGGCCTAGATTGGTCAATCCAGGTACAGGAACCACCCAGGTGACCTCCCCTTCATGGCCAGAAATCTGGACCTCTGAGCATGCACAGGGTGCCTCTCCTAACTGGGCTCTTATCTTGGCCCTATGGGCATGCATAACGGATGCCCCAGTCCCTAGCATAGCTACCTAACATTTGCCCCCCTGAAGAGATATGGACCCAAATCTTTGGGGTACTGGGCGACGACATCTCTAGCTGCTTCCTGGTGGCAAAAGGGGCGAGGTTGGGCTTTGAGTCCATACCCTTCCTACACTGCTGGGAGGGGTTGTCCATTGAGGGCAACTTTATCCAGGATGGATAAGGTTGAGGTGGTCCAGGAGATGGTAGTCGTGGACCTGGCACACTTGGTTCAGAAGCTTTAATCACCCGATAACTTCTAAGAAAAACAAACAGTCTAAAAGGTGAACAGTTTGACTACGACAAGGCTAAGCTTGTGAGGTGGCAGTGGCCTTGAAATTAGGTGAGTGTCACAGGAAACAAAAATAATCTTAGGATTACCAGACATGTGTGTTTGTTCATTGGAAGTACAGGAAGAGGGATAAAAGCATTCACACTTTCCCCTAGGAGGGCACAGGTTTGGGCACTACTAGGTGCAGTCGGATCACTGATTCATTTATGATGCTAAGGTCTTGGACCCGCTGATAAGACCCATCCTTCTTTTTAACCCTATAACGCTTCAATTTTAATTTTGGGAAAAAATTTTCTTTTTGTTGTGGACTTTCATAGTTATAAATATATATATATGTATTAATATATACATTTTTTAATGTTATGAAAACATCATGCTTCGCGTTATAGAGTTAAATGGAAATAATGGGCTAGTGCAGGACGAGTCAAATGTGACCAAAATAGAGTAACTGCCTAAGCCATTTTGAATTTTCTTGGGTTCAATTGGAGTAAAGGCTTGTAAATTACCCGGGGTCCAAATTCCCATGGTGCCTCCTACAACGGGTAGAATGTTCAGGGATGTTTCAGGGCTGGGAGATTAATAACCCCTAAGTCCAGGATACCTTAGGGCAGGGGTCCTTAAACTGTTTACCCAGGGGGCCAGTTCACTATCCCTCAGGCCTTTTGAAGGAAAGACTATAGTTTAAAAAAACAAATATTACGAACAAATTCATGTGCACACTGCACATCTTGATTTGAAGTTCAAAAAAAAAATAAATGGGGCACATACACCCGGCAGAAAGGATCCACGTCCTCGGCTGTCTGCATGTGGCCCACAGGTTGTAGTTTGAGGACCCCTGCTCTCGGCATTCACCAAGAGGATGTGGTTTCAACCCAAAAGCTTGGAGACTCTACAATTTGTTTAAAAGTGATGGGGCAGAAGGAGTCCCTGATTGACCCACGCAAGACTAGTTTTCCCAGCCCCTATTACTAAGAGTTCATAGTTATGGTTAAAGGGAACCAGGATATCCCGATCTGATCCCGTTACTTCAAGTGTGGGCTGACATTGCCACTAAGAAGCCTGCAAATATAAAAGACTTACTCCCTCCCGCAAAGAAAGGGCCCTTGTTTCCAAGGTTTCAGGAAACATGGAAGGACCGGAAAAACAAACGGTCCAAGTTCCCAAAACCACATAGGTGGAGGCCATCCCTCCCCATCACCCTCCCCCACCCCTCCCCTCCCTCACCCCTCCCCTCCCCCATCACTCCCCCACCCCTCCCCTCCCCTCCCCATCACTCTCCCCTAATCGTCTTTATCCCATTTTGCAGGAGAACTCTGGGAGTGGGAGAGCTGGCTTCAAACCCTTTCTTTCAACCCCCGCCCTATAAGGTTTCTAGGGTCCAGAAATAGAAAACTTCTAACAGGCCCTTATTGAGTCACTCCCTCCCCCACCGGCCCCCCAAACTCACCCCCACCCCTAACAAGCAGCCCCCCACACACACTAGTACTGGTATGACTTCCATACTCATCAGCCCACCTGGAATGCTTGCCAACAACTTCTCCAGGTGCTGTTCACAACGGAGGAGGGTAGCCCTTCCAGACAGAGGCCCAGTAAGCAGTCAGTGAACCTGATGGTCAGCGAGCGGGCACTCCCCACTTGAGAGAAACTCTTTTGGCCACTACACCAACGATGTGGGATCTCAATTCCTAGCAAGGCCCAGAGGACTTTACCAGGTATCAACCATTGCTCTTACATGACCCTCTGCAGAAGAGCTAGGAAACCTATGAATTTATCTAAGGTCAGTGAGAATTTTCAGGTTCCTATAAGAGAATATCCGCCTGCCTTTCTAGAGTGGCTGAGGGAAGCCTACGGGCTTTATACCCCTAACGGCCCGGAGGCACTGAAAACAGGAGGGCAATAAGTATTGCCTTTATTACTCAGTCAGTCTGCCTCAGACATGACAAAGAAGTGGGAAGGGTTTGAAGGGAAAAATCTTAGCGATTTGGTACAAGTGGCTCATTGAGTGTATAACAACAGAGATGACCCTAGCATGAGAGAGACAAAGAAGCTAGCTAAAATAATCGTAATTGACATGAGATACCCCAGAGACTCAGGAAAAGGAGAGCATGGCCCACTCACAGAGAGACTAACCTGTGGGCACCGCCAAGCCATGGGGAAGGACCAATGTGCCTACTGCAGGAAAGAAGGACACTGGAAAAATCAGTGCCTTGAAAACCCCAGGAGAGGTGCACGACCCTCCACTAGAGTGGATGGGCCTCATCTGCACGTAGAAAGACCCAAGCAAGAGACAATAATGCTTGAAGAAGCTCAATGAAGGGGTCAGGGCTCTGTTTCACTTCGCCGCCAAAAGCCCAGGCTAACTCTCCAAGTAGGAGGCCAGGCAGTAAATTTCTTGGTGGACACAGGGGCCACCGTGTCAGGTTCAGAAAGGAATATGGGCACATTTTCAAGAAGAAAGATGTGAATTACTGTGAGCCTATGATTCCTTCCACAGATAAATCACACCAGAAGGTTTGCATGGAGGGTAGGTGGGTTTCCCAAGACAACAAAATAACAAATACCTATCAGCCCTTTGGCCCAGTTAGCCACCTGGTTATGATATCACTGGCTTCTGGCTCAGCTGCTGAGCCAGTGAAGCAGTTATAGCAGGAGAAGACTAGGTGGCCGGTGGCCATCAACGGAAGGACCAAATCTCCACAGTGGGCTTCCTGTTTCAATATACAGCCATGTATGTTACCTGCTGGACACCATCTCTATCCTGAGCTCATAATTGCCATCGCAGGTCTAGAATGCGGCGCGCAGGTACACACTATATGAAACAGTCTCTGATTAACCCCTCTCGATAACTTGCTGACATGGGAGTCTGGATAATCCTGTACATTTACTTTGCAGATTAGAAAACTCACTCAAAAACACACGGGAGTTGACCCAGAGACACACAACTGGTTAACAACAAAGTCATATTCACAACCAGCGTCTGGACCAAGAGCACGGTGCCCCACAGAACTGTGCCCATCGAGCAGTCAATATCTCCTGGACTCTCAAAAGATCTGAGCTGATACCCACCCCCCCACCCCCACATCCTTGCAGCCCCAAAAGATTGTATTTCACAGGATGGCACCGGATCTGCAGCTCGCGGAGAGGGACATATCTGATCAGAGAACACAGGGCAGAACAAGGGGGAGGAGGGGAGAATGGAGCACATCCTGGCCCAATACACCTTGAGGATGATGTTCCGAATCAGAGAAGCCAATCCACAGAGAAGACCACATGGGCAGCCCCACGATGAGAAACGTCCCTCAAAGACCCATAGCCTTAGAGGGGACAACACTGGACACACAGTGTGGGAACTGCGCCCGAACTGATCCTGCCACTTCGATGCATGACACTAAGAGAGTGCAGCGGAAGAGTAAGAAAACGGAGCATCAAAGTCCCCGGGGAATGCCAAAGGTGGACTTTGTGGTCAGGGTTCGGTGCCCCCACAGACTGGACTGGAAAACACTCCTAAAGTTCACCACACAGTCCTTGTACTTTTCTTTCTGGTTAGTGTTGTTTTCTTTTAGTGTCATTGGATTTGGGTTGGGTTTTGTTTTCATTTTTGTTTGTTTTTTTTTCTTTTTGCTGCTTGGTTTAGCTCAGTCTTGTTTTGTGCATGTTATTACCTTTACAGGTCTGTCTAATTAAGAGAGGCTGGATGAACAATCTGGAGGAGTAAACATGTGACCGGCCCTTTCCATTGGGCATGGGAGTGAGCACGGTGGGGGGAAAGGAAGTGGTGTAAAGAAACCCAGAGACAAGGGTACAACAAGTGATGGAAAACGGTAGTGAGGGGGGTGTAGGAGGCCTGGTAGGGCGTGATCAAATGTAATGTAACCAAGAGGAATTACTGAAACCCAAAGGAAGACTGAGCATGTCAGTGGGCACAAGAGGAAAATCAAAGAGTATAGAAGAGTGAGCTGGGAAGCAAGGGCCAGTTATAGACGTCTAAATAAAGGCATGTACATATATTTACAAAGGGGCATGGGGAAATAGATCTATGTCCATATGTTTATAGATTTAGTATTAAGGTAGCAGATGGACATAGGGCCTCCGCTCAAGGACTCCCTCATTGCAATAACACTGTTCTATTAAATTGGCATTCTAAGATGCTCACCTTCCCTACACAATCACTGACCACAAAGCGGCTGCATAAGCAAATGTGGTGAAGAAAGCCGATGGTGTCCAGCTACCTAAAGATATAGCGTGTGGGGTCTTAAAGGCCTGAGGGTAAAGAAACAGCCATCTGGCTCTGAAGCAACAGAGCCCACATGGAGAAAGCATACCAGCCTGTGTGATCACAAAGTTTTAAAGGGATAAGGCAACAGGCATCATGAGAACAAAAAAATCTTATGGAGAATGAGAGGGGACTGCCGGGTATAGACCCAAAACCTATTTGCAGTGCACTGGACATCCCCTTACAGAAGGATCTCAGAGTGGAGATTAAAGAATACAGGGTATGAGACAGCAAAGATGAAACACAACTTTCCTCTAGTTCTTAATGCTTTCTCTTGCCCCACTATCATGATCCCAGTTCTACCATACTAATCTGGCCAAACTAGAGAAGGTATTCTAGTACCGATAGGAATTTCAAACACGGGGGATCCAGAGTGGATGGGCCCTTTACCAGTGTTATGAGTGGAGATACTGGGAGGGTGGAGGAAGGGCAGGATGGAAAGTGGGAACCGATTACAAGGATCTTCATTGACCTCAAAAGAAAGGTGGGTGAAATATGACAAAAGAATTAGTACATTTCCAAGGATTGATGAGGGATGGGTGGCGGGCATTGAGGGGGGGAAAATGAGGAGCTGAGGCCAGGGGCTTGGGTGGAGAGTGGATATTTTGTGAATAAGGAGGGCAATTAATGTACAGATGGGCTTCAAACAGATGATGTATTTATGGATTGTGGTTAGTGTTGTAGGAGCCACTAATGAAAAGATCATAAAAGAAACAAAAATAATCTTGGCAGAGGGCTCATGCAAGGATGATCTCAGGCTGGATTAGACCAGTCAGAACAGCTACTGGAGTCGCCTCACCCTGTGTCTATTACTGAGTCAGCCATGATGCTTAGGACCCACAGCCCCAGCAGCTGGCCAGAGAGGGAGGTGGATCTCTGAGGCCATTCCACAGGGGGAATGGTCCTCTGTCCTGCAGGGCCCACACTCCTTTGTAAGCATGCTGCCTGGGGCAAGGCTTTCATGGAGTCCACACCATGGGAGCTCTACTACTCATGGGGAATTGGCAGGAAGCCTCTGCTCATGCGCACACACCACCAACTAGCTGGAGGATCTCCGTGAACAAAGAAAGCCTGAGGCAGACAACAAGCCCACTAACTGATGCTGTAAGAGCTACAATCAGCATCCAGAAACCTGCAACTGGGAGTAAGAGGCAGCATACCTTGGTCCCAGCCCCTCCCACTCTAATCTACAAGGAGTGACATTGCAAAGCAGAGGGTTTTCATAAAGCACTTCCAGGACTGTGGAATGAGCAGCCTCTTTTGTGGACATGGATACTCTGTGATCCAGACGTACTACCTCCTCCCTTACAGTCAGCTGAGACAAAAACCCTTGCAAGCAGAAAGCCATGCATCTGAACAGTGTCCACCAGCCACTCATGTGCAGCACAGCTGCCTCCAAAGAGCCTTCCTGAATGAGAGAGAAATCATGCAGAAGCCTGGTCTGCACTCAAGAGAGTTTTATGAGCGTTAGGGAGGCGTGGTGGGCAAGTCTGGCCGACCCCAGTGGCTGAATTGAATTTACATGGCCTAGATTGGTCAATCCAGGTACAGGAACCACCCAGGTGACCTCCCCTTCATGGCCAGAAATCTGGACCTCTGAGCATGCACAGGGTGCCTCTCCTAACTGGGCTCTTATCTTGGCCCTATGGGCATGCATAACGGATGCCCCAGTCCCTAGCATAGCTACCTAACATTTGGCCCCCTGAAGAGATATGGAACCAAATCTTTGGGGTACTGGGCGACGACATCTCTAGCTGCTTCCTGGTGGCAAAAGGGGCGAGGTTGGGCTTTGAGTCCATACCCTTCCTACACTGCTGGGAGGGGTTGTCCATTGAGGGCAACTTTATCCAGGATGGATAAGGTTGAGGTGGTCCAGGAGATGGTAGTCGTGGACCTGGCACACTTGGTTCAGAAGCTTTAATCACCCGATAACTTCTAAGAAAAACAAACAGTCTAAAAGGTGAACAGTTTGACTACGACAAGGCTAAGCTTGTGAGGTGGCAGTGGCCTTGAAATTAGGTGAGTGTCACAGGAAACAAAAATAATCTTAGGATTACCAGACATGTGTGTTTGTTCATTGGAAGTACAGGAAGAGGGATAAAAGCATTCACACTTTCCCCTAGGAGGGCACAGGTTTGGGCACTACTAGGTGCAGTCGGATCACTGATTCATTTATGATGCTAAGGTCTTGGACCCGCTGATAAGACCCATCCTTCTTTTTAACCCTATAACGCTTCAATTTTAATTTTGGGAAAAAATTTTCTTTTTGTTGTGGACTTTCATAGTTATAAATATATATATATGTATTAATATATACATTTTTAATGTTATGAAAACATCATGCTTCGCGTTATAGAGTTAAATGGAAATAATGGGCTAGTGCAGGACGAGTCAAATGTGACCAAAATAGAGTAATTGCCTAAGCCATTTTGAATTTTCTTGGGTTCAATTGGAGTAAAGGCTTGTAAATTACCCGGGGTCCAAATTCCCATGGTGCCTCCTACAACGGGTAGAATGTTCAGGGATGTTTCAGGGCTGGGAGATTAATAACCCCTAAGTCCAGGATACCTTAGGGCAGGGGTCCTTAAACTGTTTACCCAGGGGGCCAGTTCACTATCCCTCAGGCCTTTTGAAGGAAAGACTATAGTTTAAAAAAACAAATATTACGAACAAATTCATGTGCACACTGCACATCTTGATTTGAAGTTCAAAAAAAAAATAAATGGGGCACATACACCCGGCAGAAAGGATCCACGTCCTCGGCTGTCTGCATGTGGCCCACAGGTTGTAGTTTGAGGACCCCTGCTCTCGGCATTCACCAAGAGGATGTGGTTTCAACCCAAAAGCTTGGAGACTCTACAATTTTTTTAAAAGTGATGGGGCAGAAGGAGTCCCTGATTGACCCACGCAAGACTAGTTTTCCCACCCCCTATTACTAAGAGTTCATAGTTATGGTTAAAGGGAACCAGGATATCCCGATCTGATCCCGTTACTTCAAGTGTGGGCTGACGTTGCCACTAAGAAGCCTGCAAATATAAAAGACTTACTCCCTCCCGCAAAGAAAGGGCCCTTGTTTCCAAGGTTTCAGGAAACATGGAAGGACCAGAAAAACAAACGGTCCAAGTTCCCAAAACCACATAGGTGGAGGCCATCCCTCCCCATCACCCTCCCCCACCCCTCCCCTCCCCTCCCCATCACTCTCCCCTAATCGGCTTTATCCCATTTTGCAGGAGAACTCTGGGAGTGGGAGAGCTGGCTTCAAACCCTTTCTTTCAACCCCCGCCCTATAAGGTTTCTAGGGTCCAGAAATAGAAAACTTCTAACAGGCCCTTATTGAGTCACTCCCTCCCCCACCGACCCCCCAAACTCACCCCCACCCCTAACAAGCAGCCCCACACACACACTAGTACTGGTATGACTTCCATACTCATCAGCCCACCTGGAGTGCTTGCCAACAACTTCTCCAGGTGCTGTTCACAATGGAGGAGGGTAGCCCTTCCAGACAGAGGCCCAGTAAGCAGTCAGTGAACCTGATGGTCAGTGAGCGGGCACTCCCCATTTGAGAGAAACTCTTTTGGCCACTACACCAACAATGTGGGATCTCAATTCCTAGCAAGGCCCAGAGGACTTTACCAGGTATCAACCATTGCTCTTACATGACCCTCTGCAGAAGAGCTAGGAAACCTATGAATTTATCTAAGGTCAGTGAGAATTTTCAGGTTCCTATAAGAGAATATCCGCCTGCCTTTCTAGAGTGGCTGAGGGAAGCCTACGGGCTTTATACCCCTAACGGCCCGGAGGCACTGAAAACAGGAGGGCAATAAGTATTGCCTTTATTACTCAGTCAGTCTGCCTCAGACATGACAAAGAAGTGGGAAGGGTTTGAAGGGAAAAATCTTAGCGATTTGGTACAAGTGGCTCATTGAGTGTATAACAACAGAGATGACCCTCGCTCGACAGAGACATAGAAGCTAGCTAAAATAATCGTAATTGACATGAGATACCCCAGAGACTCAGGAAAAGGAGAGCATGGCCCACTCACGGAGAGACTAACCTGTGGGCACCGCCAAGCCATGGGGAAGGACCAATGTGCCTACTGCAGGAAAGAAGGACACTGGAAAAATCAGTGCCTTGAAAACCCCAGGAGAGGTGCACGACCCTCCACTAGAGTGGATGGGCCTCATCTGCACGTAGAAAGACCCAAGCAAGAGACAATAATGCTTGAAGAAGCTCAATGAAGGGGTCAGGGCTCTGTTTCACTTCGCCGCCAAAAGCCCAGGCTAACTCTCCAAGTAGGAGGCCAGGCAGTAAATTTCTTGGTGGACACAGGGGCCACCTTGTCAGGTTCAGAAAGGAATATGGGCACATTTTCAAGAAGAAAGATGTGAATTACTGTGAGCCTATGATTCCTTCCACAGATAACTCACACCAGAAGGTTTGCATGGAGGGTAGGTGGGTTTCCCAAGACAACAAAATAACAAATATCTATCAGCCCTTTGGCCCAGTTAGCCACCTGGTTATGATATCACTGGCTTCTGGCTCAGCTGCTGAGCCAGTGAAGCAGTTATAGCAGGAGAAGACTAGGTGGCCGGTGGCCATCAACGGAAGGACCAAATCTCCACAGTGGGCTTCCTGTTTCAATATAGAGCCACGTATGTTACCTGCTGGACACCATCTCTATCCTGAGCTCATAATTGCCATCGCAGGTCTAGAATGCGGCGCGCAGGTACACACTATATGAAACAGTCTCTGATTAACCCCTCTCGATAACCTGCTGACATGGGAGTCTGGATAATCCTGTACATTTACTTTGCAGATTAGAAAACTCACTCAAAAACACACGGGAGTTGACCCAGAGACACACAACTGGTTAACAACAAAGTCATATTCACAACCAGCGTCTGGACCAAGAGCACGGTGCCCCACAGAACTGTGCCCATCGAGCAGTCAATATCTCCTGGACTCTCAAAAGATCTGAGCTGATACCCACCCCCCCACCCACATCCTTGCAGGCCCAAAAGATTGTATTTCACAGGATGGCACCGGATCTGCAGCTCGCGGAGAGGGACATATCTGATCAGAGAACACAGGGCAGAACAAGGGGGAGGAGGGGAGAATGGAGCACACCCTGGCCCAATACACCTTGAGGATGATGTTCCCAATCAGAGAAGCCAGTCCACAGTGAAGACCACATGGGCAGCCCCACGATGAGAAACGTCCCTCAAAGACCCATAGCCTTAGAGGGGACAACACTGGACACACAGTGTGGGAACTGCGCCCGAACTGATCCTGCCACTTCGATGCATGACACTAAGAGAGTGCAGCGGAAGAGTAAGAAAACGGAACATCAAAGTCCCCGGGGAATGCCAAAGGTGGACTTTGTGGTCAGGGTTCGGTGCCCCCACAGACTGGACTGGAAAACACTCCTAAAGTTCACCACACAGTCCTTGTACTTTTCTTTCTGGTTAGTGTTGTTTTCTTTTAGTGTCATTGGATTTGGGTTGGGTTTTGTTTTCATTTTTGTTTGTTTTTTTTTCTTTTTGTTGCTTGGTTTAGCTCAGTCTTGTTTTGTGCATGTTATTACCTTTACAGGTCTGTCTAATTAAGAGAGGCTGGATGAACAATCTGGAGGAGTAAACATGTGACCGGCCCTTTCCATTGGGCATGGGAGTGAGCACGGTGGGGGGAAAGGAAGTGGTGTAAAGAAACCCAGAGACAAGGGTACAACAAGTGATGGAAAACGGTAGTGAGGGGGATGTAGGAGGCCTGGTAGGGCGTGATCAAAGGTAATGTAACCAAGAGGAATTACTGAAACCCAAAGGAAGACTGAGCATGTCAGTGGGCACAAGAGGAAAATCAAAGAGTATAGAAGAGTGAGCTGGGAAGCAAGGGCCAGTTATAGACGTCTAAATAAAGGCATGTACATATATTTACAAAGGGGCATGGGGAAATAGATCTATGTCCATATGTTTATAGATTTAGTATTAAGGTAGCAGATGGACATAGGGCCTCCGCTCAAGGACTCCCTCATTGCAATAACACTGTTCTATTAAATTGGCATTCTAAGATGCTCACCTTCCCTACACAATCACTGACCACAAAGCGGCTGCATAAGCAAATGTGGTGAAGAAAGCCGATGGTGTCCAGCTACCTAAAGATATAGCGTGTGAGGTCTTAAAGGCCTGAGGGTAAAGAAACAGCCATCTGGCTCTGAAGCAACAGAGCCCACATGGAGAAAGCATACCAGCCTGTGTGATCACAAAGTTTTAAAGGGATAAGGCAACAGGCATCATGAGAACAAAAAAATCTTATCATGGAGAATGAGAGGGGACTGCCGGGTATAGACCCAAAACCTATTTGCAGTGCACTGGACATCCCCTTACAGAAGGATCTCAGAGTGGAGATTAAAGAATACAGAGTATGAGACAGCAAAAATGAAACACAACTTTCCTCTAGTTCTTAATGCTTTCTCTTGCCCCACTATCATGATCCCAGTTCTACCATACTAATCTGGCCAAACTAGAGAAGGTATTCTAGTACCGATAGGAATTTCAAACACGGGGGATCCAGAGTGGATGGGCCCTTTACCAGTGTTATGAGTGGAGATACTGGGAGGGTGGTGGAAGGGCAGGATGGAAAGTGGGAACCGATTACAAGGATCTTCATTGACCTCAAAAGAAAGGTGGGTGAAAATATGACAAAAGAATTAGTACATTTCCAAGGATTGATGAGGGATGGGTGGCGGGCATTGAGGGGGAGAAAATGAGGAGCTGAGGCCAGGGGCTTGGGTGGAGAGTGGATATTTTGTGAATAAGGAGGGCAATTAATGTACAGATGGGCTTCAAACAGATGATGTATTTATGGATTGTGGTTAGTGTTGTAGGAGCCACTAATGAAAAGATCATAAAAGAAACAAAAATAATCTTGGCAGAGGGCTCATGCAAGGATGATCTCAGGCTGGATTAGACCAGTCAAAACAGCTACTGGAGTCGCCTCACCCTGTGTCTATTATTGAGTCAGCCATGATGCTTAGGACCCACAGCCCCAGCAGCTGGCCAGAGAGGGAGGTGGATCTCTGAGGCCATTCCACAGGGGGAATGGTCCTCTGTCCTGCAGGGCCCACCCTCCTTTGTAAGCATGCTGCCTGGGGCAAGGCTTTCATGGAGTCCACACCATGGGAGTTCTACTACTCATGGGGGATTGGCAGGAAGCCTCTGCTCATGCGCACACACCACCAACTAGCTGGAGGATCTCCGTGAACAAAGCCTGAGGCAGACAACAAGCCCACTAACTGATGCTGTAAGAGATACAATCAGCATCCAGAAATCTGCAACTGGGAGTAAGAGGCAGCATACCTTGGTCCCAGCCCCTCCCACTCTAATCTACAAGGAGTGACATTGCAAAGCAGAGGGTTTTCATAAAGCACTTCCAGGACTGTGGAATGAGCAGCCTCGTTTGTGGACATGGATACTCTGTGATCCAGACGTACTACCTCCTCCCTTACAGTCAGCTGAGACAAAAACCCTTGCAAGCAGAAAGCCATGCATCTGAACAGTATCCACCAGCCACTCATGTGCAGCACAGCTGCCTCCAAAGAGCCTTCCTGAGTGAGAGAGAAATCATGCAGAAGCCTGGTCTGCACCCAAGAGAGTTTTATGAGCGTTAGGGAGGCGTGGTGGGCAAGTCTGGCGGACCCCAGTGGCTGAATTGAATTTACATGGCCTAGATTGGTCAATCCAGGTACAGGAACCACCCAAGTGACCTCCCCTTCATGGCCAGAAATCTGGACCTCTGAGCATGCACAGGGTGCCTCTCCTAACTGGGCTCTTATCTTGGCCCTATGGGCATGCATAACGGATGCCCCAGTCCCTAGCATAGCTACCAAACATTTGCCCCCCTGAAGAGATATGGACCCAAATCTTTGGGGTACTGGGCGACGACATCTCTAGCTGCTTCCTGCTGGCAAAAGGGGCGAGGTTGGGCTTTGGGTCCATACCCTTCCTACACTGCTGGGAGGGGTTGTCCATTGAAGGCAACTTTATCCAGGATGGATAAGGTTGAGGTGGTCCAGGAGATGGTAGTCGTGGACCTGGCACACTTGGTTCAGAAGCTTTAATCACCCGATAACTTCTGAGAAAAACAAACGGTCTAAAAGGTGAACAGTTTGACTACGACAAGGCTAAGCTTGTGAGGTGGCAGTGGCCTTGAAATTAGGTGAGTGTCACAGGAAACAAAAATAATCTTAGGATTACCAGACATGTGTGTTTGTTCATTGGAAGTACAGGAAGAGGGATAAAAGCATTCACACTTTCCCCTAGGAGGGCACAGGTTTGGGCACTACTAGGTGCAGTCGGATCACTGATTCATTTATGATGCTAAGGTCTTGGACCCGCTGATAAGACCCATCCTTCTTTTTAACCCTATAACGCTTCAATTTTAATTTTGGGAAAAAATTTTCTTTTTGTTGTGGACTTTCATAGTTATAAATATATATATATGTATTAATATATACATTTTTAATGTTATGAAAACATCATGCTTCGCGTTATAGAGTTAAATGGAAATAATGGGCTAGTGCAGGACGAGTCAAATGTGACCAAAATAGAGTAACTGCCTAAGCCATTTTGAATTTTCTTGGGTTCAATTGGAGTAAAGGCTTGTAAATTACCCGGGGTCCAAATTCCCATGGTGCCTCCTACAACGGGTAGAATGTTCAGGGATGTTTCAGGGCTGGGAGATTAATAACCCCTAAGTCCAGGATACCTTAGGGCAGGGGGCCTTAAACTGTTTACCCAGGGGGCCAGTTCACTATCCCTCAGGCCTTTTGAAGGAAAGACTATAGTTTAAAAAATCAAATATTACGAACAAATTCATGTGCACACTGCACATCTTGATTTGAAGTTCAAAAAAAAAATAAATGGGGCACATACACCCGGCAGAAAGGATCAACGTCCTTGGCTGTCTGCATGTGGCCCACAGGTTGTAGTTTGAGGACCCCTGCTCTCGGCATTCACCAAGAGGATGTGGTTTCAACCCAAAAGCTTGGAGACTCTACAATTTGTTTAAAAGTGATGGGGCAGAAGGATTCCCTGATTGACCCATGCAAGACTAGTTTTCCCAGCCCCTATTACTAAGAGTTCATAGTTATGGTTAAAGGGAACCAGGATATCCCGATCTGATCCCGTTACTTCAAGTGTGGGCTGACATTGCCACTAAGAAGCCTGCAAATATAAAAGACTTACTCCCTCCCGCAAAGAAAGGGCCCTTGTTTCCAAGGTTTCAGGAAACATGGAAGGACCGGAAAAACAAACGGTCCAAGTTCCCAAAACCACATAGGTGGAGGCCATCCCTCCCCATCACCCTCCCCCACCCCACCCCTCCCCTCCCTCACCCCTACCCTCCCCCATCCCTCCCCCACCCCTCCCCTCCCCTCCCCATCACTCTCCCCTAATCGGCTTTATCCCATTTTGCAGGAGAACTCTGGGAGTGGGAGAGCTGGCTTCAAACCCTTTCTTTCAACCCCCGCCCTATAAGGTTTCTAGGGTCCAGAAATAGAAAACTTCTAACAGGCCCTTATTGAGTCACTCCCTCCCCCACCGGCCCCCCAATCTCACCCCCACCCTTAACAAGCAGCCCCCCCCACACACTAGTACTGGTATGACTTCCATACTCATCAGCCCACCTGGAATGCTTGCCAACAACTTCTCCAGGTGCTGTTCACAACGGAGGAGGGCAGCCCTTCCAGACAGAGGCCCAGTAAGCAGTCAGTGAACCTGATGGTCAGCGAGCGGGCACTCCCCACAGGAGAGAAACTCTTTTGGCCACTACACCAACAATGTGGGATCTCAATTCCTAGCAAGGCCCAGAGGGCTTTACCAGGTATCACCCATTGCTCTTACATGACCCTCTGCGGAAGAGCTAGGAAACCTATAAATTTATCTAAGGTCAGTGAGAATTTTCAGGCTAAGAGAATGTCCGCCTGCCTTTCTAGAGTGGCTGATGGAAGCCTACAGGCTTTATACCCCTAACAGCCCGGAGGCCCCGAGAACAAGAGGGCAATAAATATTGCCTTTATGACTCAGCCAGTCTGCCTCAGACCTGAAAAAGAAGTGGGAAGGGTTCAAGGGAAAAATCTTAGTGATTTGATACAAGTGGTTCATTGAGTATATAACAACCGAGATGACCCTAGCACGACAGAGACAAAGAAACTAGCTAAAATACTAGGAATTGCCATGAGAGACCCCAGAGACTCAGGAAAAGGAGAGCATGGCCCACTCACGGAGAGACTAACCTGTGGGCACTGCCAAGCCATGGGGAAGGATCAATGTGCCTACTGCAGGAAAGAAGGACACTGGAAAAATCAGTGCCTTGAAAACCCCAGGAGAGGTCCACGACCCTCCACAAGAGTGGACGGGCCTCATCTGCAACGAGAAAGACCCAAGCAAGAGACAATAAGGCTTGAAGAGCTGCATGAAGGGGTCAGGGCTCTGTTTCACTTCGCCGCCAAAACCCAGGCTAACACTCCATATAGGCCAGGCAGTAAATTTCTTGGTGGACACAGGGGCCACCTTCTCAGGTTCAGAAAGGTATACGGGCACATTTACAAAAAGAAAGATGTGTATTACTGTGAGCCTATGATTCCTTCCACAGATAACTCACACCAGAAGGTTTGCATGGAGGTTAGGTGGGCTTCCCAAGACAACAAGATAACAAATATCTATCTGCCCTTTCTCCCAGTTAGCCACCTGGTTATGATGGCACTGGCTCCTGGCTCAGCTGCTGAGTCAGTGAAGCAGTTATAGCAGGAGAAGACTAGGTGGCCGGTGGCCATCAACGGAAGGACCAAATCTCCACAGTGGGCTTCCTGTTTCAATATGGAGCCATGTCTGTCACCTACTGGACACCATCTCTATTCTGAGCTCATAATTGCCACCCCAGGTCTCAAATGCAGCGCGCAGATACACACTATATGAAACAGTCTCTGATTAACCCCTCTCAATAACTTGCTGACATGGGCTTCTGGATAATCCAGTACATTTACTTTCCAGATGAGAAAACTCCCTCAAAAACACACAGGAGTTGACCCAGAGACAAAAACTGGTTAACAACAAAGTCATATTCACAACCAGCGTCTGGACCAAGAGCACGGTGCCCCACAGAACTGTGCCCATCGAGAAGTCAATATCTCCTGGACTCTCAAAAGATCTGAGCTGATGCCCCCCCTCCCACCTCCTTGCAGCCCCCAAAGATTGTATTTCACAGGATGGCACCGGAGCTGCAGCTCGCGGAGAGGGACATATCTGATCAGAGAACACAGAGCAGAACAAGGGGGAGGAGGGGAGAATGGAGCACATCCTGGCCCACTATACCTTGAGGATGATGTTCCCAATCAGAGAAGCCAGTCCACAGAGAAGACCACATGGGCAGCCCCACGATGAGAAATGTCCCTCAAAGACCCATTGCCCTAGAGGGGACAACACTGGAGACACAGTGTGGGAACTGCGCCCGAACTGATCTTGCTACATCGAGGCATGACACTAAGGGAGTGCAGCGGAAGAGCTAGAAAACGGAGCATCAAAGTTCCCGGGGAATGCCAAAGGTGGACTTTGTGGTCAGGGCTCGGTGCCCCAACAGACTGGACTGGAAAACACTCCTAAAGTTCACCACACAGTCCTTGTACTAACTATGAGCTTTTCTTTCTTGGTTAGTTTTGTTTTCTTTTAGTGTCATTGGATTTTTGTTGTCTTGGTTTTTTTGGGTTGCTTGTCTTGGTTTTGTGCATGTTATTACCTTTTCTGGTCTGTCTAAATTAGATAGGCTGGATGTCCAATCTGGAGGACAAAACCCAGGACCAACACTTCTGGGGTGTGGGGCATGGGAAAGAGGGAGGTGGGCGTAAAGGAAGCGGTGTTAAGAAACCCAGAAACAAGAGAACAGGAAGTCATGCATATCCGTGGTGAGGTAGATGTAGGAGGCCTGGTAGGGTGGGATCAAGGGTAATGGAACCAAGAAGAATTACTGAAACCCAAAGGAAGACTGAGCATAGCAGTGGGCACAAGAGGAAAATGAAAGGGAAATAGAAGAGCAAGCGAGGAAGCAAGGGCCTGTTATAGAGGTCTTTAAAAAAGTATGTCCATATGTAAATATATTCATATATGAGCATGGGGAAATAGACCTACGTCCATATATTTATAGGTTTCGTATTAAGGTAGCAGATGGACTCTGGGCCTCCACTCAAATACTCCCTCATTGCAAGAATACTTTGTTCTATTAAACTGGCATTCTATGGTGCTCACCTTCCCCACAGGTACACTGAAGACAAAGCTGATGGTGCCCAGCTGTCAAAAGATATAGCGTCTGAGGTCTTAAAAGCTTGAATGTAAACAAGCGGCCACCTAGCTCAGAAGCAACAAAGCCCACATGGAATAATCACACCAGCCTATGAGATCACGAGGTTTCGAAGGGATCAGGTGTCAGGCATCATCAGAACAAAAACATCTTATTGGGAATGAGAAGAGTGCTTGGTAGAGACCCAAAGCCCATTTCCAGACCACTGGACAATACCTTACAGAAGGGTCTCAGAGAGGAGATGAGCCAAGACTAGGTACGAGATAGCAATGATGAAACACAACTTTCCTCCAGTTGCTAAATGCTTTCTCTCCCCCCATTATCATGACCCCAATTCTACCTTACAAATCTGGCTAGACCAGAGAATGTACACTGGTACAGATAGCAACTGGAAACACAGGGAATCCAGGGTGGATGAGTCCTTTAGGACCAGTATTATGAGTGAAGACACTGAGAGGGTAAGCGGGAGGGCAGTTTGGAAACGGGGAACTGATTACAAGGATGTACATTTTACTTCAACAGAAAAGTGGGTGAAGGGGGATATCAGACAGTGCAAGATATGACAAAAATTAGTAAATTACCAAGGATTGATGAGCGAGGGGTAGCGCACATGGGGGGTGGGGATGGGAATGAGGAGCTGAGGCCATGGGCTTGGGTGGAGAGTGGATATTTTGAGAATGAGGGAAATGAATGTACAAATGTGCTTTACATAACTGATGTATGCATAGAATATGTTTAGTGTTGTATGAGCCCCTAATAAAACGTTAAAAAAAAAGATCTGGGCAGAGGACTCATTCAAGGATCATCTCAGGCTGGATTAGACCCTTCTAAGTAGAAAGTCCTGCATCTGAACAGTATCCACCAGCCATTCATGTCCAGTTCTGCTGCCTCCAAAGAGCCTTCCTGGGTTTGTCAGATCTCTCTGGGGACAGACAGACCTCGGTCCTCTGCTCTGTGTGAGAAAGAATGCATGTAGAAGCCTGATTGTCATCCAAGTGGGTTTTATGAGCATTAGGGAGGCATGGTGGGCAACCCTGGTCAACCCCAGCAGCTGAATTTAATTTACATGGCCTTGGTGGGTCAATCAAGTTGCAGCACTCACCCAGGTGTACCTCCTCTTCCTGGCCGGAAACCTGAACCTCTGAGCACGCACAGTGTGCCACTCCTTCTTGGGCTGCTACCTTGGCCCTCTGGGCATGCATAATGGACACCCCAGTCCCTAGGATAGCTACCTAACATTTGCCCCCTGAAGAGGTATGGACCCAAATCTTTGGGGTACTGGGCGACGACATCTCTAAGTACTTCCTGCTGCAAAAGGGGCAAATGGGGCTCAGAAGGGATTGTCCACTCAGGTCCCAGGATGGATAAAGTTGAGGTTGTTCAGGAAATCGTGGTCCTGCAGCTGGCACACTTGGTTTGGAGGCCTTGGTAACCTGAGAACTTCTGGAAAAACAAACAAAAAGACAAAAGGTTGAAGAGTTTAAGTGAGACAAGTCTAAGATTCGGAGGAGGTAGTTCCCTTCAAGTTAGGTGAGTGTCACAAGAAATAAGTATACTTAGGATTATCAGGCATGTGTTTGTTCACTCTAAGTACAGGAACGGGGATTAAAGCATTCACAATTTCCCTAGGAGGGCACAGGGTTTGGGCACTACTAGGTGCAGTGGGATCACTGCTTCATTTATGATCCTAAGGTCTTACACCTGCTGATAAGACCCATCCTTTTTAACCCTATAATGGCTCAATTTTCAATTTGGGGGAAATGTTTTTGTTTTTATTCTTTATTTTCAAAGTTATCTACCTATTTATCTGTCTGTTTATCTATCTATCTATTAATATATACATTTCTTTATATGTTATGGAAATATGCTCAGCGTTATAGAGTTAAATGGTAATATTGGGGTACTACAGGGGGAGTCAACAGTAATCAAAAGTAGAGTAACTGCCTAAGTCATTTTTAATTTTCTTGGCTTCAATTTGAATAAAAGGCTGGTAAATTACCCAGGGACCAAATTTCCCTGGTGCCTCTACTATGGGTAGAATGATCAGGGGTGTGTCAGGGCTGCGAGAATAGTAACCCCTAAGTCCAGGATCCCTTAGGGCAGGGGTCCTCAAACTGTTTACCTAGGGGGCCAGTTCTGTCCCTCAGATCATTGGAGGGTCAGACTATAGTTTTTTAAAAACCTATGAACAAGTTCCTATGCACACTGCACGAGTCGGCTGCTAAGCAGGACAGGCAGAGGCAGCAAAAACACCCTGAGGGTGGAATAAATGTCGTCAGGCCACATGTGCCCCACGGGCCACAGTTTGAGGACGCCTGCCTTAGGGGTTCCTGTGTGCACTGGGGATGAAGGTCTCTACTGCTCCTCAAAAGGAGAAATGCTCTAACTTCTGGCATCTCCACCCATTTCCCATCACTCTACAGAACTGTTCCAGGTGAATCAGGGTTGGAAGGAAAATTGTGCCATTCTCTGGCCACCATTCTCCTTTCTCAAATAAAGTTGCATAGTGTATCAGCTTTTGTTTGTCTAGCCTCTGTGTCAACTCTATCCCAATTGGACAGGATTCATGCAAGGGGGCAATTCCTGAGTATGAAGCTGCTAAGTCCCATCTGGAAAGCACAAAACAAGGCTATTTAGAGCTTGCTGCCTCAAGGTCAATAACCCCGCTTCAGAGCAGACCCCTGGTGTGCTATTAAACTGATGCCTCTGACAGGTGCCCCCACCATAGACAAAGGGTCAAAGAGCAGTCACTGTGGGCGACTTTAGGTCCAACCATTTTCTAGACAATAAGCTAGGAGGACCACTGCTTGGGATGGCCCCACAGCCTTCCAAGATGCCTGCTGGCAGGAGCAGACTCTCAAATCTCTGAAGGGAAGGGGCATCTGGCAGCTCAGGGAACCTTTAGGAAAATTGGAATTTCTGGCTGGAACATCATGGCAGCTGAGCTATATTAAGAGCTGTCCCCAAAAGTGCGTGAAGAAACACCACTGAAAGCCTAAAAGTAAGGGTTACCCAGGCTAGGCTTCCGAAGGCCTTTGTCTTAAGACTGAGCAACGGAAAACCAGCCAGTAACAAGGAACAAACCTACACTGGTAGAACACTAACCCTAGAACACCTGAAGTTTTCAATGCAGGAAATAATATTTTTTTGTTTTTATTCTTTACTTTCATTGTTATCAATATATATGACAACCAAAGTATATTTTAAAAGTACAAATTTTCAAAAATATAACCAAATTGTCATATTTATAATATATAATTTTGGTGCCAGATACATTTTAATTAAATGTTACAAAAAAGTCCTGCTCAGTGTTATAGGGCTCAAGCAGCTTGTTTTAAAAACCAGGAGAAAGGCAAAGGGAACGGAGGGTAAAAGGGAAACATTTGGCTGCCGGGACAAGGCAGGGCTATCTCCCAGGCCTAAATCAACCAGCTCCCGAGGCAGTGCCCTTCCACGTGTTTGGACTGGTGGGCACCATTTTGGCCTGGGTCATAGGCCCTGTTTCCCCATGGCGGCTATGTAGGTTCTCTGGGAAAACCATAAAGAGCCTTGATAATGGTGAAGCCATTCTGAACTGACAGAAGCCACCATGAAAGGTAAATAAAGTAGCTATGAACTGTCAATGAACTAGCTGATATTGGGGTGGTAGGCCGTGCAGACGTAGCCCAAGGGAATGTCCCAAAGGAAATGGATGTTCAGAAGGCTTTTGAGAACAAGAGCAGTTTTTGTTCAACTAAGAATGGCTAACCGCAACACCCCACTTCTCTACTCTGCCTGCTTGCACACCTGCACATTGCACAAGTATAAAAACCTTTGGAAAATTCAACTGGGGGCTGCTCAGTCTCCTCTCAAGAGGGCTGACAGACCCTGTGCAGAAAATAAAACTTTTTCTGTTGAACTTGCCGGTGGTCGGAGATGCTTTCTTTCTGGGAATGGACAGTAGCTACAACATTTCGAGGTGCACCGAGATCCGAGTGCCACTGTCGGAGCCTGCTTAGAAAGGGGAACCAGGACATCCTGATCTGATCCCTTAAATTCATGTGTGGATTGACATTGCCACTAAGAAGCCAACATATATAAAAGACTTACTTCCTCCCCCAACATAAAGAGTTCTTGTTTCCAAGATTTCAGTAAACATGGCAGGACCGGAAAAACAACCTGTCCAAGTTCCTAAAACCACCAAGGTGGAGGCTGTCCCTGTCCCTCCCCCCTCCCTTCCCCCTTTCCCTACCTGTCTGATTTATCCCATTTTGCAAGAGGACTCTGGGAGCAGGAGAGCTGGCTTCCGACCCTTGGTGCCGCTGCCACCCTATCAGGTTCCCAAGGGGCCGGAGAGAGGAATACTCACAGCCTCTTTTTGAGCCCCCCCACCCCACAACAAATACACTAGGGCAGGCATGTCTTAACAACCCCCAGAGAAAGATCACTCAGCAGCAGCCATTCTCCCCTTAAGGCAAGCAGCCCCCAAACCTGGGAAGACTCCCGAATCCCTTTTTCAGTATATGTTCCCTTTTGTTCCAGGGGTTTGTATAATTGGAACCAACAAAACCCCTTTTTTCTGACAAACCATAAGGTCTGATTTCTTTGCTAGATATGGTTTTCCATACTCATCAGCCCACCTGAGGTGATTTCCTGCAACTTCTCCAGGTGCTGTTCATATCAGAGGAATGGGACCCCTTCCAGAGAGGCCCAGAAGGCAGTCAATGGACCTAATGGTCAGCCAGCGGGCACTCCCCACTTGAGAGAAATTTTTTTCCCCACTGCACAACCAATGTGGGATCCAAACTCCTAGCAAGGCCCAGAGGGCTTAAGCAGATATCACCAGTTGCTCTTGCAGGGCCTCCGCTTAACCACTAGGAAGCCTATAAATTTATCTAAGGTCAGTGAGAATTCTCAGGCTCCTACAAGAGAATGTCCGCCTGCCTTTTTAGAGTGGCTGATGGGACGCCTACGGGCTTTATACCCCTATTGACCTGAAAGCCCCCTGAGAACAGGAGGGAAGTAAGTATTGCCTGTATTATTCAGTCAGTCTGCCTCAGACATGAAAAAGAAGTGGGAAGGGTTTGAAGGGAAAAATCCTAGTGATTTGGTAGAAGTGGCTCATTGAGTGTATAACAACAGAGACAAAGAAACTAGCTAAAATACTAGTAATTGCCATGAGAGACCCCAGAGGCTCAGGAAAAGGAGAGCATGGCCCACTCACGGAGAGACTAACCTGTGGGCACCACCAAGCCCCGAAGAAGGATCAATGTGCCTACTGCAGGAAAGAAGGACATTGGAAACATCAGTCCCTTGAAAACGCCAGGAGAGGTGCACCACCCTCCACTAGAGAGGACGGGCCTCATTCACACCTAGAAAGACCCAAGCAAGAGACAATAATGCTTGAAGAAGCTGAATGAAGGTGTCAGGGCTGTTTCACTTGGCCTCCAGGATCCCACGCTAACACTCCAAAAAGGGGGCCAGCCAGTAAATTTCTTGGTGGACACAGGGGCCACCTTCTTGGTTTTGGAAAAGACTACAGGTGCATTGCCAAATGAAAGATTTTAATTACAGGTGCCACATGGCAGACCCAAGCATACCCATGGACAACGGCCAGAATAACAGATTTAGCACAAGAGACAGTTCCACACTCCTTCCTGGTAATGCCTCAGGGCCCCTTTCCCCTAATTGGTCGGGATTTATTACGATAAATGGTGGCCATGATTACTTTCTCATCTGCTGCAACCACCTTAACCCTTGAACTTGAAAAGGCAAAGGTTTTGCTCACCGCTCCACTGCCAGAGGGATATGTGTTTTATCAAAGAGCAGAAGAAACCTCCTCAAAGGAACTTCTTGATAAATGGCTAAAAGATATTCCTTTTGTTTGGGCAGAGAACAACCTGCCAGACCTTGCTGAACATCAGGTGCCTGCGGTCGTACAACTTCTGAGCTCAGCCACACTGGTGAGTGTCAAGCAAAACCCTACTCCCTGGAAAGCACAGGTGGGTATTGCTGTTCACATATGCAGACTAAAGAGGACAGGCATTTTGGTGCCCTGCAAGTCCACATGGAACGCTCCCCTGCTGCCCATGCCGAAACCGGGAACTGAGGACTTCCAAATGGTGCAGGATCTCGGAGAGGTAAATGCGAGGGTAGAAACTGTCCACTCCACGGTACCAAACTCCGAGACCCTCCTGAGTACTATCCCATCAAACTGAATTTGTTATACTGTTTTGGACTTAAAGGATGCTTTGTTCTCCATACCCTTGTCCTCTGTACGTCAACCCAATGAAGACTTACAGGAATACAAGGAGGAACACCCCCAAACCCCCTTGCTCCAGTATGAAGATA
>NW_027458642.1:0-26415 GCF_050624435.1 Tenrec ecaudatus | reverse complement strand
CTAGGCTTCAGGCTAGGGCTCCCCTAGGCTAAGGCTAGGGCTCCCCTAGCCTTCAGGCTAGGGCACCCCTAGGCTTCAGGCTAGGGCTCCCCTAGGCTAAGGCTAGGGCTCCCCTAGCCTTCAGGCTAGGGCACCCCTAGGCTTCAGGCTAGGGCTCCCCTAGGCTAAGGCTAGGGCTCCCCTAGCCTTCAGGCTAGGGCACCCCTAGGCTTCAGGCTAGGGCTCCCCTAGGCTAAGGCTAGGGCTCCCCTAGCCTTCAGGCTAGGGCACCCCTAGGCTTCAGGCTAGGGCTCCCCTAGGCTAAGGCTAGGGCTCCCCTAGCCTTCAGGCTAGGGCACCCCTAGGCTTCAGGCTAGGGCTCCCCTAGGCTAAGGCTAGGGCTCCCCTAGCCTTCAGGCTAGGGCACCCCTAGGCTTCAGGCTAGGGCTCCCCTAGGCTAAGGCTAGGGCTCCCTAGCCTTCAGGCTAGGGCACCCCTAGGCTTCAGGCTAGGGCTCCCCTAGGCTAAGGCTAGGGCTCCCCTAGCCTTCAGGCTAGGGCACCCCTAGGCTTCAGGCTAGGGCTCCCCTAGGCTAAGGCTAGGGCTCCCCTAGCCTTCAGGCTAGGGCACCCCTAGGCTTCAGGCTAGGGCTCCCCTAGGCTAAGGCTAGGGCTCCCCTAGCCTTCAGGCTAGGGCACCCCTAGGCTTCAGGCTAGGGCTCCCCTAGGCTAAGGCTAGGGCTCCCCTAGCCTTCAGGCTAGGGCACCCCTAGGCTTCAGGCTAGGGCTCCCCTAGGCTAAGGCTAGGGCTCCCCTAGCCTTCAGGCTAGGGCACCCCTAGGCTTCAGGCTAGGGCTCCCCTAGGCTAAGGCTAGGGCTCCCCTAGCCTTCAGGCTAGGGCACCCCTAGGCTTCAGGCTAGGGCTCCCCTAGGCTAAGGCTAGGGCTCCCCTAGCCTTCAGGCTAGGGCACCCCTAGGCTTCAGGCTAGGGCTCCCCTAGGCTAAGGCTAGGGCTCCCCTAGCCTTCAGGCTAGGGCACCCCTAGGCTTCAGGCTAGGGCTCCCCTAGGCTAAGGCTAGGGCTCCCCTAGCCTTCAGGCTAGGGCACCCCTAGGCTTCAGGCTAGGGCTCCCCTAGGCTAAGGCTAGGGCTCCCCTAGCCTTCAGGCTAGGGCACCCCTAGGCTTCAGGCTAGGGCTCCCCTAGGCTAAGGCTAGGGCTCCCCTAGCCTTCAGGCTAGGGCACCCCTAGGCTTCAGGCTAGGGCTCCCCTAGGCTAAGGCTAGGGCTCCCCTAGCCTTCAGGCTAGGGCACCCCTAGGCTTCAGGCTAGGGCTCCCCTAGGCTAAGGCTAGGGCTCCCCTAGCCTTCAGGCTAGGGCACCCCTAGGCTTCAGGCTAGGGCTCCCCTAGGCTAAGGCTAGGGCTCCCCTAGCCTTCAGGCTAGGGCACCCCTAGGCTTCAGGCTAGGGCTCCCCTAGGCTAAGGCTAGGGCTCCCCTAGCCTTCAGGCTAGGGCACCCCTAGGCTTCAGGCTAGGGCTCCCCTAGGCTAAGGCTAGGGCTCCCCTAGCCTTCAGGCTAGGGCACCCCTAGGCTTTAGGCTCCCCTAGGCTAAGGCTAGGGCTCCCCTAGCCTTCAGGCTAGGGCACCCCTAGGCTTTAGGCTCCCCTAGGCTAAGGCTAGGGCTCCCCTAGCCTTCAGGCTAGGGCTCCCCTAGGCTTTAGGCTAGGGCTCCCCTAGGCTAAGGCTAGGGCTCCCCTAGCCTTCAGGCTAGGGCACCCCTAGGCTTTAGGCTCCCCTAGGCTAAGGCTAGAGCTCCCCTAGCCTTCAGGCTAGGGCACCCCTAGGCTTTAGGCTCCCCTAGGCTAAGGCTAGGGCTCCCCTAGCCTTCAGGCTAGGGCACCCCTAGGCTTTAGGCTCCCCTAGGCTAAGGCTAGGGCTCCCCTAGCCTTCAGGCTAGGGCACCCCTAGGCTTTAGGCTAGGGCTCCCCTAGGCTAAGGCTAGGGCTCCCCTAGCCTTCAGGCTAGGGCACCCCTAGGCTTTAGGCTCCCCTAGGCTAAGGCTAGGGCTCCCCTAGCCTTCAGGCTAGGGCACCCCTAGGCTTTAGGCTAGGGCTCCCCTAGGCTAAGGCTAGGGCTCCCCTAGCCTTCAGGCTAGGGCACCCCTAGGCTTTAGGCTCCCCTAGGCTAAGGCTAGGGCTCCCCTAGCCTTCAGGCTAGGGCACCCCTAGGCTTTAGGCTCCCCTAGGCTAAGGCTAGGGCTCCCCTAGCCTTCAGGCTAGGGCACCCCTAGGCTTTAGGCTCCCCTAGGCTAAGGCTAGGGCTCCCCTAGCCTTCAGGCTAGGGCACCCCTAGGCTTTAGGCTCCCCTAGGCTAAGGCTAGGGCTCCCCTAGCCTTCAGGCTAGGGCACCCCTAGGCTTTAGGCTCCCCTAGGCTAAGGCTAGGGCTCCCCTAGCCTTCAGGCTAGGGCACCCCTAGGCTTTAGGCTCCCCTAGGCTAAGGCTAGGGCTCCCCTAGCCTTCAGGCTAGGGCACCCCTAGGCTTTAGGCTCCCCTAGGCTAAGGCTAGGGCTCCCTAGCCTTCAGGCTAGGGCACCCCTAGGCTTTAGGCTCCCCTAGGCTAAGGCTAGGGCTCCCCTAGCCTTCAGGCTAGGGCACCCCTAGGCTTTAGGCTCCCTAGGCTAAGGCTAGGGCTCCCCTAGCCTTCAGGCTAGGGCACCCCTAGGCTTTAGGCTCCCCTAGGCTAAGGCTAGGGCTCCCTAGCCTTCAGGCTAGGGCACCCCTAGGATTTAGGCTCCCCTAGGCTAAGGCTAGGGCTCCCCTAGCCTTCAGGCTAGGGCACCCCTAGCCTTCAGGCTAGGGCACCCCTAGGCTTTAGGCTCCCCTAGGCTAAGGCTAGGGCTCCCCTGGCCTTCAGGCTAGGGCACCCCTAGGCTTTAGGCTCCCCTAGGCTAAGGCTAGGGCTCCCCTAGCCTTCAGGCTAGGGCACCCCTAGGCTTTGGGCTCCCCTAGGCTAAGGCTAGGGCTCCCCTAGCCTTCAGGCTAGGGCACCCCTAGGCTTTAGGCTAGGGCTCCCCTAGGCTAAGGCTAGGGCTCCCTAGCCTTCAGGCTAGGGCACCCCTAGGCTTTAGGCTCCCCTAGGCTAAGGCTAGGGCTCCCCTAGCCTTCAGGCTAGGGCACCCCTAGGATTTAGGCTAGGGCTCCCCTAGGCTAAGGCTAGGGCTCCCCTAGCCTTCAGGCTAGGGCACCCCTAGGCTTTAGGCTCCCCTAGGCTAAGGCTAGGGCTCCCCTAGCCTTCAGGCTAGGGCACCCCTAGGCTTTAGGCTAGGGCTCCCCTAGGCTAAGGCTAGGGCTCCCCTATCCTTCAGGCTAGGGCACCCCTAGGCTTTAGGCTCCCCTAGGCTAAGGCTAGGGCTCCCCTAGCCTTCAGGCTAGGGCACCCCTAGGCTTTAGGCTAGGGCTCCCCTAGGCTAAGGCTAGGGCTCCCCTAGCCTTCAGGCTAGGGCACCCCTAGGCTTTAGGCTCCCCTAGGCTAAGGCTAGGGCTTCCCTAGCCTTCAGGCCTTGGCACCCCTAGGCTTTAGGCTAGGGCTCCCCTAGGCTAAGGCTAGGGCTCCCCTAGCCTTCAGGCTAGGGCACCCCTAGGCTTTAGGCTCCCCTAGGCTAAGGCTAGGGCTCCCCTAGCCTTCAGGCTAGGGCACCCCTAGGCTTTAGGCTAGGGCTCCCCTAGGCTAAGGCTAGGGCTCCCCTAGCCTTCAGGCTAGGGCACCCCTAGGCTTTAGGCTCCCCTAGGCTAAGGCTAGGGCTCCCCTAGCCTTCAGGCTAGGGCACCCCTAGGCTTTAGGCTAGGGCTCCCCTAGGCTAAGGCTAGGGCTCCCCTAGCCTTCAGGCTAGGGCACCCCTAGGCTTTAGGCTCCCCTAGGCTAAGGCTAGGGCTCCCCTAGCCTTCAGGCTAGGGCACCCCTAGGCTTTAGGCTAGGGCTCCCCTAGGCTAAGGCTAGGGCTCCCCTAGCCTTCAGGCTAGGGCACCCCTAGGCTTTAGGCTCCCCTAGGCTAAGGCTAGGGCTCCCCTAGCCTTCAGGCTAGGGCACCCCTAGGCTTTAGGCTAGGGCTCCCCTAGGCTAAGGCTAGGGCTCCCCTAGCCTTCAGGCTAGGGCACCCCTAGGCTTTAGGCTCCCCTAGGCTAAGGCTAGGGCTCCCCTAGCCTTCAGGCTAGGGCACCCCTAGGCTTTAGGCTAGGGCTCCCCTAGGCTAAGGCTAGGGCTCCCCTAGCCTTCAGGCTAGGGCACCCCTAGGCTTTAGGCTCCCCTAGGCTAAGGCTAGGGCTCCCCTAGCCTTCAGGCTAGGGCACCCCTAGGCTTTAGGCTAGGGCTCCCCTAGGCTAAGGCTAGGGCTCCCGTAGCCTTCAGGCTAGGGCACCCCTAGGCTTTAGGCTCCCCTAGGCTAAGGCTAGGGCTCCCCTAGCCTTCAGGCTAGGGCACCCCTAGGCTTTAGGCTAGGGCTCCCCTAGGCTAAGGCTAGGGCTCCCCTAGCCTTCAGGCTAGGGCACCCCTAGACTTTAGGCTCCCCTAGGCTAAGGCTAGGGCTCCCCTAGCCTTCAGGCTAGGGCACCCCTAGGCTTTAGGCTCCCCTAGGCTAAGGCTAGGGCTCCCCTAGCCTTCAGGCTAGGGCACCCCTAGGCTTTAGGCTAGAGCTCCCCTAGGCTAAGGCTAGGGCTCCCCTAGCCTTCAGGCTAGGGCACCCCTAGGCTTTAGGCTCCCCTAGGCTAAGGCTAGGGCTCCCCTAGCCTTCAGGCTAGGGCACCCCTAGGCTTTAGGCTCCCCTAGGCTAAGGCTAGGGCTCCCCTAGCCTTCCGGCTAGGGCACCCCTAGGCTTTAGGCTCCCCTAGGCTAAGGCTAGGGCTCCCCTAGCCTTCAGGCTAGGGCACCCCTAGGCTTTAGGCTAGGGCTCCCCTAGGCTAAGGCTAGGGCTCCCCTAGCCTTCAGGCTAGGGCACCCCTAGGCTTTAGGCTAGGGCTCCCCTAGGCTAAGACTAGGGCTCCCCTAGCCTTCAGGCTAGGGCACCCCTAGGCTTTAGGCTAGGGCTCCCCTAGGCTAAGGCTAGGGCTCCCCTAGCCTTCAGGCTAGGGTACCCCTAGGCTTTAGGCTAGGGCTCCCCTAGGCTAAGGCTAGGGCTCCCCTAGGCTAAGGCTAGGGCTCCCCTAGCCTTCAGGCTAGGGCACCCCAAGGCTTTAGGCTAGGGCTCCCCTAGGCTAAGGCTAGGGCTCCCCTAGCCTTCAGGCTAGGGCACCCCTAGGCTTTAGGCTAGGGCTCCCCTAGGCTAAGGCTAGGGCTCCCCTAGCCTTCAGGCTAGGGCACCCCTAGGCTTTAGGCTAGGGCTCCCCTAGGCTAAGGCTAGGGCTCCCCTAGCCTTCAGGCTAGGGCACCCCTAGGCTTTAGGCTAGGGCTCCCCTAGGCTAAGGCTAGGGCTCCCCTAGCCTTCAGGCTAGGGCACCCCTAGGCTTTAGGCTAGGGCTCCCCTAGGCTAAGGCTAGGGCTCCCCTAGCCTTCAGGCTAGGGCACCCCTAGGCTTTAGGCTAGGGCTCCCCTAGGCTAAGGCTAGGGCTCCCCTAGCCTTCCGGCTAGGGCACCCCTAGGCTTTAGGCTAGGGCTCCCCTAGGCTAAGGCTAGGGCTCCCCTAGCCTTCCGGCTAGGGCAGCCCTAGGCTTTAGGCTAGGGCTCCCCTAGGCTAAGGCTAGGGCTCCCCTAGCCTTCCGGCTAGGGCACCCCTAGGCTTTAGGCTATGGCTCCCCTAGGCTAAGGCTAGGGCTCCCCTAGCCTTCCGGCTAGGGCACCCCTAGGCTTTAGGCTAGGGCTCCCCTAGGCTAAGGCTAGGGCTCCCCTAGCCTTCCGGCTAGGGCACCCCTAGGCTTTAGGCTAGGGCTCCCCTAGGCTAAGGCTAGGGCACCCCTAGCCTTCAGGCTAGGGCACCCCTAGGCTTTAGGCTAGGGCTCCCCTAGGCTAAGGCTAGGGCTCCCCTAGCCTTCAGGCTAGGGCACCCCTAGGCTTTAGGCTAGGGCTCCCCTAGGCTAAGGCAAGGGCTCCCCTAGCCTTCAGGCTAGGGCACCCCTAGGCTTTAGGCTAGGGCTCCCCTAGGCTAAGGCTAGGGCTCCCCTAGCCTTCAGGCTAGGGCACCCCTAGGCTTTAGGCTAGGGCTCCCCTAGGCTAAGGCTAGGGCTCCCCTAGCCTTCAGGCTAGGGCACCCCTAGGCTTTAGGCTAGGGCTCCCCTAGGCTAAGGCTAGGGCTCCCCTAGCCTTCAGGCTAGGGCACCCCTAGGCTTTAGGCTAGGGCTCCCCTAGGCTAAGGCTAGGGCTCCCCTAGCCTTCAGGCTAGGGCACCCCTAGGCTTTAGGCTAGGGCTCCCCTAGGCTAAGGCTAGGGCTCCCCTAGCCTTCAGGCTAGGGCACCCCTAGGCTTTAGGCTAGGGCTCCCCTAGGCTAAGGCTAGGGCTCCCCTAGCCTTCCGGCTAGGGCACCCCTAGGCTTTAGGCTAGGGCTCCCCTAGGCTAAGGCTAGGGCTCCCCTAGCCTTCCGGCTAGGGCAGCCCTAGGCTTTAGGCTAGGGCTCCCCTAGGCTAAGGCTAGGGCTCCCCTAGCCTTCCGGCTAGGGCACCCCTAGGCTTTAGGCTATGGCTCCCCTAGGCTAAGGCTAGGGCTCCCCTAGCCTTCCGGCTAGGGCACCCCTAGGCTTTAGGCTAGGGCTCCCCTAGGCTAAGGCTAGGGCTCCCCTAGCCTTCCGGCTAGGGCACCCCTAGGCTTTAGGCTAGGGCTCCCCTAGGCTAAGGCTAGGGCACCCCTAGCCTTCAGGCTAGGGCACCCCTAGGCTTTAGGCTAGGGCTCCCCTAGGCTAAGGCTAGGGCTCCCCTAGCCTTCAGGCTAGGGCACCCCTAGGCTTTAGGCTAGGGCTCCCCTAGGCTAAGGCAAGGGCTCCCCTAGCCTTCAGGCTAGGGCACCCCTAGGCTTTAGGCTAGGGCTCCCCTAGGCTAAGGCTAGGGCTCCCCTAGCCTTCCGGCTAGGGCACCCCTAGGCTTTAGGCTAGGGCTCCCCTAGGCTAAGGCTAGGGCTCCCCTAGCCTTCAGGCTAGGGCACCCCTAGGCTTTAGGCTAGGGCTCCCCTAGGCTAAGGCTAGGGCTCCCCTAGCCTTCAGGCTAGGGCACCCCTAGGCTTTAGGCTAGGGCTCCCCTAGGCTAAGGCAAGGGCTCCCCTAGCCTTCAGGCTAGGGCACCCCTAGGCTTTAGGCTAGGGCTCCCCTAGGCTAAGGCAAGGGCTCCCCTAGCCTTCAGGCTAGGGCACCCCTAGGCTTTAGGCTAGGGCTCCCCTAGGCTAAGGCTAGGGCTCCCCTAGGCTTCAGGCTAGGGCACCCCTAGGCTTTAGGCTAGGGCTCCCCTAGGCTAAGGCTAGGGCTCCCCTAGCCTTCAGGCTAGGGCACCCCTAGGCTTTAGGCTAGGGCTCCCCTAGGCTAAGGCTAGGGCTCCCCTAGCCTTCAGGCTAGGGCACCCCTAGGCTTTAGGCTAGGGCTCCCCTAGGCTAAGGCTAGGGCTCCCCTAGCCTTCAGGCTAGGGCACCCCTAGGCTTTAGGCTAGGGCTCCCCGAGGCTAAGGCTAGGGCTCCCCTAGCCTTCAGGCTAGGGCACCCCTAGGCTTTAGGCTAGGGCTCCCCGAGGCTAAGGCTAGGGCTCCCCTAGCCTTCAGGCTAGGGCACCCCTAGGCTTTAGGCTAGGGCTCCCCGAGGCTATGGCTAGGGCTCCCCTAGCCTTCAGGCTAGGGCACCCCTAGGCTTTAGGCTAGGGCTCCCCGAGGCTAAGGCTAGGGCTCCCCTAGCCTTCAGGCTAGGGCACCCCTAGGCTTTAGGCTAGGGCTCCCCGAGGCTAAGGCTAGGGCTCCCCTAGCCTTCAGGCTAGGGCACCCCTAGGCTTTAGGCTAGGGCTCCCCGAGGCTAAGGCTAGGGCTCCCCTAGCCTTCAGGCTAGGGCACCCCTAGGCTTTAGGCTAGGGCTCCCCGAGGCTAAGGCTAGGGCTCCCCTAGCCTTCAGGCTAGGGCACCCCTAGGCTTTAGGCTAGGGCTCCCCGAGGCTAAGGCTAGGGCTCCCCTAGCCTTCATGCTAGGGCACCCCTAGGCTTTAGGCTAGGGCTCCCCGAGGCTAAGGCTAGGGCTCCCCTAGCCTTCAGGCTAGGGCACCCCTAGGCTTTAGGCTAGGGCTCCCCGAGGCTAAGGCTAGGGCTCCCCTAGCCTTCAGGCTAGGGCACCCCTAGGCTTTAGGCTAGGGCTCCCCGAGGCTAAGGCTAGGGCTCCCCTAGCCTTCAGGCTAGGGCACCCCTAGGCTTTAGGCTAGGGCTCCCCGAGGCTAAGGCTAGGGCTCCCCTAGCCTTCAGGCTAGGGCACCCCTAGGCTTTAGGCTAGGGCTCCCCGAGGCTAAGGCTAGGGCTCCCCTAGCCTTCAGGCTAGGGCACCCCTAGGCTTTAGGCTAGGGCTCCCCGAGGCTAAGGCTAGGGCTCCCCTAGCCTTCAGGCTAGGGCACCCCTAGGCTTTAGGCTAGGGCTCCCCGAGGCTAAGGCTAGGGCTCCCCTAGCCTTCAGGCTAGGGCACCCCTAGGCTTTAGGCTAGGGCTCCCCGAGGCTAAGGCTAGGGCTCCCCTAGCCTTCAGGCTAGGGCACCCCTAGGCTTTAGGCTAGGGCTCCCCGAGGCTAAGGCTAGGGCTCCCCTAGCCTTCAGGCTAGGGCACCCCTAGGCTTTAGGCTAGGGCTCCCCGAGGCTAAGGCTAGGGCTCCCCTAGCCTTCAGGCTAGGGCACCCCTAGGCTTTAGGCTAGGGCTCCCCGAGGCTAAGGCTAGGGCTCCCCTAGCCTTCAGGCTAGGGCACCCCTAGGCTTTAGGCTAGGGCTCCCCGAGGCTAAGGCTAGGGCTCCCCTAGCCTTCAGGCTAGGGCACCCCTAGGCTTTAGGCTAGGGCTCCCCGAGGCTAAGGCTAGGGCTCCCCTAGCCTTCAGGCTAGGGCACCCCTAGGCTTTAGGCTAGGGCTCCCCGAGGCTAAGGCTAGGGCTACCCTAGCCTTCAGGCTAGGGCACCCCTAGGCTTTAGGCTAGGGCTCCCCGAGGCTAAGGCTAGGGCTCCCCTAGCCTTCAGGCTAGGGCACCCCTAGGCTTTAGGCTAGGGCTCCCCGAGGCTAAGGCTAGGGCTCCCCTAGGCTTCAGGCTAGGGCACCCCTAGGCTTTAGGCTAGGGCTCCCCGAGGCTAAGGCTAGGGCTCCCCTAGCCTTCAGGCTAGGGCACCCCTAGGCTTTAGGCTAGGGCTCCCCGAGGCTAAGGCTAGGGCTCCCCTAGCCTTCAGGCTAGGGCACCCCTAGGCTTTAGGCTAGGGCTCCCCGAGGCTAAGGCTAGGGCTCCCCTAGCCTTCAGGCTAGGGCACCCCTAGGCTTTAGGCTAGGGCTCCCCGAGGCTAAGGCTAGGGCTCCCCTAGCCTTCAGGCTAGGGCACCCCTAGGCTTTAGGCTAGGGCTCCCCGAGGCTAAGGCTAGGGCTCCCCTAGCCTTCAGGCTAGGGCACCCCTAGGCTTTAGGCTAGGGCTCCCCGAGGCTAAGGCTAGGGCTCCCCTAGCCTTCAGGCTAGGTCACCCCTAGGCTTTAGGCTAGGGCTCCCCGAGGCTAAGGCTAGGGCTCCCCTAGCCTTCAGGCTAGGGCACCCCTAGGCTTTAGGCTAGGGCTGCCCGAGGCTAAGGCTAGGGCTCCCCTAGCCTTCAGGCTAGGGCACCCCTAGGCTTTAGGCTAGGGCTGCCCGAGGCTAAGGCTAGGGCTCCCCTAGCCTTCAGGCTAGGGCACCCCTAGGCTTTAGGCTAGGGCTCCCCGAGGCTAAGGCTAGGGCTCCCCTAGCCTTCAGGCTAGGGCACCCCTAGGCTTTAGGCTAGGGCTCCCCAGGCTAAGGCTAGGGCTCCCCTAGCCTTCAGGCTAGGTCACCCCTAGGCTTTAGACTCCCCTAGGCTAAGGCTAGGGCTCCCCTAGCCTTCAGGCTAGGGCACCCCTAGGCTTTGGTCTCCCCTAGGCTAAGGCTAGGGCTCCCCTAGCCTTCAGGCTAGGGCACCCCTAGGCTTTGGGCTCCCCTAGGCTTCAGGCTAGGGCTCCCCTAGCCTTCAGGCTAGGGCACCCCTAGGCTTTAGGCTAGGGCTCCCCTAGGCTTCAGGCTAGGGCTCCCCTAGCCTTCAGGCTAGGGCACCCCTAGGCTTTAGGCTAGGGCTACCCTAGGCTTCAGGCTACGGCTCCCCTAGCCTTCAGGCTAGGGCACCCCTAGGCTTTAGGCTAGGTCTCCCCTAGGCTTCAGGCTAGGGCTCCCCTAGCCTTCAGGCTAGGGCACCCCTAGGCTTTAGGCTAGGGCTCCCCTAGGCTTCAGGCTAGGGCTCCCCTAGCCTTCAGGCTAGGGCACCCCTAGGCTTTAGGCTAGGGCTCCCCTAGGCTTCAGGCCAGGGCTCCCCTAGCCTTCAGGCTAGGGCACCCCTAGGCTTTAGGCTAGGGCTCCCCTAGGCTTCAGGCTAGGGCTCCCCTAGCCTTCAGGCTAGGGCACCCCTAGGCTTTAGGCTAGGGCTCCCCTAGGCTTCAGGCTAGGGCTCCCCTAGCCTTCAGGCTAGGGCACCCCTAGGCTTTAGGCTAGGGCTCCCCTAGGCTTCAGGCTAGGGCTCCCCTAGCCTTCAGGCTAGGGCACCCCTAGGCTTTAGGCTAGGGCTCCCCTAGGCTTCAGGCTAGGGCTCCCCTAGCCTTCAGGCTAGGGCACCCCTAGGCTTTAGGCTAGGGCTCCCCTAGGCTTCAGGCTAGGGCTCCCCTAGCCTTCAGGCTAGGGCACCCCTAGGCTTTAGGCTAGGGCTCCCCTAGGCTTCAGGCTAGGGCTCCCCTAGCCTTCAGGCTAGGGCACCCCAAGGCTTTAGGCTACGGCTCCCCTAGGCTTCAGGCTAGGGCTCCCCTAGCCTTCAGGCTAGGGCACCCCAAGGCTTTAGGCTAGGGCTCCCCTAGGCTTCAGGCTAGGGCTCCCCTAGCCTTCAGGCTAGGGCACCCCTAGGCTTTAGGCTAGGGCTCCCCTAGGCTTCAGGCTAGGGCTCCCCTAGCCTTCAGGCTCGGGCACCCCTAGGCTTTAGGCTAGGGCTCCCCGAGGCTAAGGCTAGGGCTCCCCTAGCCTTCAGGCTAGGGCACCCCTAGGCTTTAGGCTAGGGTTCCCCGAGGCTAAGGCTAGGGCTCCCCTAGCCTTCAGGCTAGGGCACCCCTAGGCTTTAGGCTAGGGCTCCCCGAGGCTAAGGCTAGGGCTCCCCTAGCCTTCAGGCTAGGGCACCCCTAGGCTTTAGGCTAGGGCTCCCCGAGGCTAAGGCTAGGGCTCCCCTAGCCTTCAGGCTAGGGCACCCCTAGGCTTTAGGCTAGGGCTCCCCGATGCTAAGGCTAGGGCTCCCCTAGCCTTCAGGCTAGGGCACCCCTAGGCTTTAGGCTAAGGCTCCCCGAGGCTAAGGCTAGGGCTCCCCTAGCCTTCAGGCTAGGGCACCCCTAGGCTTTAGGCTAGGGCTCCCCGAGGCTAAGGCTAGGGCTCCCCTAGCCTTCAGGCTAGGGCACCCCTAGGCTTTAGGCTAGGGCTCCCCGAGGCTAAGGCTAGGGCTCCCCTAGCCTTCAGGCTAGGGCACCCCTAGGCTTTAGGCTAGGGCTCCCCGAGGCTAAGGCTAGGGCTCCCCTAGCCTTCAGGCTAGGGCACCCCTAGGCTTTAGGCTAGGGCTCCCCGAGGCTAAGGCTAGGGCTCCCCTAGCCTTCAGGCTAGGTCACCCCTAGGCTTTAGGCTAGGGCTCCCCGAGGCTAAGGCTAGGGCTCCCCTAGCCTTCAGGCTAGGGCACCCCTAGGCTTTAGGCTAGGGCTGCCCGAGGCTAAGGCTAGGGCTCCCCTAGCCTTCAGGCTAGGGCATCCCTAGGCTTTAGGCTAGGGCTCCCCGAGGCTAAGGCTAGGGCTCTCCTAGCATTCAGGCTAGGGCACCCCTAGGCTTTAGGCTAGGGCTCCCCGAGGCTAAGGCTAGGGCTCCCCTAGCCTTCAGGCTAGGGCACCCCTAGGCTTTAGGCTAGGGCTCCCCAGGCTAAGGCTAGGGCTCCCCTAGCCTTCAGGCTAGGGCACCCCTAGGCTTTAGGCTCCCCTAGGCTAAGGCTATGGCTCCCCTAGCCTTCAGGCTAGGGTACCCTTAGGCTTTGGTCTCCCCTAGGCTAAGGCTAGGGCTCCCCTAGCCTTCAGGCTAGGGCACCCCTAGGCTTTGGGCTCCCCTAGGCTTCAGGCTAGGGCTCCCCTAGCCTTCAGGCTAGGGCACCCCTAGGCTTTAGGCTAGGGCTCCCCTAGGCTTCAGGCTAGGGCTCCCCTAGCCTTCAGGCTAGGGCACCCCTAGGCTTTAGGCTAGGGCTCCCCTAGGCTTCAGGCTAGGGCTCCCCTAGCCTTCAGGCTAGGGCACCCCTAGGCTTTAGGCTAGGGCTCCCCTAGGCTTCAGGCTAGGGCTCCCCTAGCCTTCAGGCTAGGGCACCCCTAGGCTTTAGGCTAGGGCTCCCCTAGGCTTCAGGCTAGGGCTCCCCTAGCCTTCAGGCTAGGGCACCCCTAGGCTTTAGGCTAGGGCTCCCCTAGGCTTCAGGCTAGGGCTCCCCTAGCCTTCAGGCTAGGGCACCCCTAGGCTTTAGGCTAGGGCTCCCCTAGGCTTCAGGCTAGGGCTCCCCTAGCCTTCAGGCTAGGGCACCCCTAGGCTTTAGGCTAGGGCTCCCCTAGGCTTCAGGCTAGGGCTCCCCTAGCCTTCAGGCTAGGGCACCCCTAGGCTTTAGGCTAGGGCTCCCCTAGGCTTCAGGCTAGGGCTCCCCTAGCCTTCAGGCTAGGGCACCCCTAGGCTTTAGGCTAGGGCTCCCCTAGGCTTCAGGCTAGGGCTCCCCTAGCCTTCAGGCTAGGGCACCCCTAGGCTTTAGGCTAGGGCTCCCCTAGGCTTCAGGCTAGGGCTCCCCTAGCCTTCAGGCTAGGGCACCCCTAGGCTTTAGGCTAGGGCTCCCCTAGGCTTCAGGCTAGGGCTCCCCTAGCCTTCAGGCTAGGGCACCCCTAGGCTTTAGGCTAGGGCTTCCCTAGGCTTCAGGCTAGGGCTCCCCTAGCCTTCAGGCTAGGGCACCCCTAGGCTTTAGGCTAGGGCTCCCCTAGGCTTCAGGCTAGGGCTCCCCTAGCCTTCAGGCTAGGGCACCCCTAGGCTTTAGGCTAGGGCTCCCCTAGGCTTCAGGCTAGGGCTCCCCTAGCCTTCAGGCTAGGGCACCCCTAGGCTTTAGGCTAGGGCTCCCCTAGGCTTCAGGCTAGGGCTCCCCTAGCCTTCAGGCTAGGGCACCCCTAGGCTTTAGGCTAGGGCTCCCCTAGGCTTCAGGCTAGGGCTCCCCTAGCCTTCAGGCTTGGGCACCCCTAGGCTTTAGGCTAGGGCTCCCCTAGGCTTCAGGCTAGGGCTCCCCTAGCCTTCAGGCTAGGGCACCCCTAGGCTTCAGGCTAGGGCTCCCCTAGGCTTCAGGCTAGGGCTCCCCTAGCCTTCAGGCTAGGGCACCCCTAGGCTTCAGGCTAGGGCTCCCCTAGGCTTCAGGCTAGGGCTCCCCTAGCCTTCAGGCTAGGGCACCCCTAGGCTTCAGGCTAGGGCTCCCCTAGGCTTCAGGCTAGGGCTCCCCTAGGCTTCAGGCTAGGGCACCCCTAGGCTTCAGGCTAGGGCTCCCCTAGGCTTCAGGCTAGGGCTCCCCTAGCCTTCAGGCTAGGGCACCCCTAGGCTTCAGGCTAGGGCTCCCCTGGCTTCAGGCTAGGGCTCCCCTAGGCTTCAGGCTAGGGCTCCCCTAGCCTTCAGGCTAGGGCACCCCTAGGCTTCAGGCTAGGGCTCCCCTAGGCTTCAGGCTAGGGCTCCCCTAGCCTTCAGGCTAGGGCACCCCTAGGCTTCAGGCTAGGGCTCCCCTAGGCTTCAGGCTAGGGCTCCCCTAGCCTTCAGGCTAGGGCACCCCTAGGCTTCAGGCTAGGGCTCCCCTAGGCTTCAGGCTAGGGCTCCCCTAGCCTTCAGGCTAGGGCACCCCTAGGCTTCAGGCTAGGGCTCCCCTAGGCTTCAGGCTAGGGCTCCCTTAGCCTTCAGGCTAGGGCACCCCTAGGCTTCAGGCTAGGGCTCCCCTAGGCTTCAGGCTAGGGCTCCCCTAGCCTTCAGGCTAGGGCACCCCTAGGCTTCAGGCTAGGGCTCCCCTAGGCTTCAGGCTAGGGCTCCCCTAGCCTTCAGGCTAGGGCACCCCTAGGCTTCAGGCTAGGGCTCCCCTAGGCTTCAGGCTAGGGCTCCCCTAGCCTTCAGGCTAGGGCACCCCTAGGCTTCAGGCTAGGGCTCCCCTAGGCTTCAGGCTAGGGCTCCCCTAGCCTTCAGGCTAGGGCACCCCTAGGCTTCAGGCTAGGGCTCCCCTAGGCTTCAGGCTAGGGCTCCCCTAGCCTTCAGGCTAGGGCACCCCTAGGCTTCAGGCTAGGGCTCCCCTAGGCTTCAGGCTAGGGCTCCCCTAGCCTTCAGGCTAGGGCACCCCTAGGCTTCAGGCTAGGGCTCCCCTAGGCTTCAGGCTAGGGCTCCCCTAGCCTTCAGGCTAGGGCACCCCTAGGCTTCAGGCTAGGGCTCCCCTAGGCTTCAGGCTAGGGCTCCCCTAGCCTTCAGGCTAGGGCACCCCTAGGCTTCAGGCTAGGGCTCCCCTAGGCTTCAGGCTTGGGCTCCCCTAGCCTTCAGGCTAGGGCACCCCTAGGCTTCAGGCTAGGGCTCCCATAGGCTTCAGGCTAGGGCTCCCCTAGCCTTCAGGCTAGGGCACCCCTAGGCTTCAGGCTAGGGCTCCCCTAGGCTTCAGGCTAGGGCTCCCCTAGCCTTCAGGCTAGGGCACCCCTAGGCTTCAGGCTAGGGCTCCCCTAGGCTTCAGGCTAGGGCTCCCCTAGCCTTCAGGCTAGGGCACCCCTAGGCTTCAGGCTAGGGCTCCCCTAGGCTTCAGGCTAGGGCTCCCCTAGCCTTCAGGCTAGGGCACCCCTAGGCTTCAGGCTAGGGCTCCCCTAGGCTTCAGGCTAGGGCTCCCCTAGCCTTCAGGCTAGGGCACCCCTAGGCTTCAGGCTAGGGCTCCCCTAGGCTTCAGGCTAGGGCTCCCCTAGCCTTCAGGCTAGGGCACCCCTAGGCTTCAGGCTAGGGCTCCCCTAGGCTTCAGGCTAGGGCTCCCCTAGCCTTCAGGCTAGGGCTCCCCTAGCCTTCAGGCTAGGGCACCCCTAGGCTTCAGGCTAGGGCTCCCCTAGGCTTCAGGCTAGGGCTCCCCTAGCCTTCAGGCTAGGGCACCCCTAGGCTTCAGGCTAGGGCTCCCCTAGGCTTCAGGCTAGGGCTCCCCTAGCCTTCAGGCTAGGGCACCCCTAGGCTTCAGGCTAGGGCTCCCCTAGGCTTCAGGCTAGGGCTCCCCTAGCCTTCAGGCTAGGGCACCCCTAGGCTTCAGGCTTGGGCTCCCCTAGGCTTCAGGCTAGGGCTCCCCTAGCCTTCAGGCTAGGGCACCCCTAGGCTTCAGGCTAGGGCTCCCCTAGGCTTCAGGCTAGGGCTCCCCTAGCCTTCAGGCTAGGGCACCCCTAGGCTTCAGGCTAGGGCTCCCCTAGGCTTCAGGCTAGGGCTCCCCTAGCCTTCAGGCTAGGGCACCCCTAGGCTTCAGGCTAGGGCTCCCCTAGGCTTCAGGCTAGGGCTCCCCTAGCCTTCAGGCTAGGGCACCCCTAGGCTTCAGGCTAGGGCTCCCCTAGGCTTCAGGCTAGGGCTCCCCTAGCCTTCAGGCTAGGGCACCCCTAGGCTTCAGGCTTGGGCTCCCCTAGGCTTCAGGCTAGGGCTCCCCTAGCCTTCAGGCTAGGGCACCCCTAGGCTTCAGGCTAGGGCTCCCCTAGGCTTCAGGCTAGGGCTCCCCTAGCCTTCAGGCTAGGGCACCCCTAGGCTTCAGGCTAGGGCTCCCCTAGCCTTCAGGCTAGGGCACCCCTAGGCTTCAGGCTAGGGCTCCCCTAGGCTTCAGGCTAGGGCTCCCCTAGCCTTCAGGCTAGGGCACCCCTAGGCTTCAGGCTAGGGCTCCCCTAGGCTTCAGGCTAGGGCTCCCCTAGCCTTCAGGCTAGGGCACCCCTAGGCTTCAGGCTAGGGCTCCCCTAGGCTTCAGGCTAGGGCTCCCCTAGCCTTCAGGCTAGGGCACCCCTAGGCTTCAGGCTAGGGCTCCCCTAGGCTTCAGGCTAGGGCTCCCCTAGCCTTCAGGCTAGGGCACCCCTAGGCTTCAGGCTAGGGCTCCCCTAGGCTTCAGGCTAGGGCTCCCCTAGCCTTCAGGCTAGGGCAGCCCTAGGCTTCAGGCTAGGGCTCCCCTAGGCTTCAGGCTAGGGCTCCCCTAGCCTTCAGGCTAGGGCACCCCTAGGCTTCAGGCTAGGGCTCCCCTAGGCTTCAGGCTAGGGCTCCCCTAGCCTTCAGGCTAGGGCACCCCTAGGCTTCAGGCTAGGGCTCCCCTAGGCTTCAGGCTAGGGCTCCCCTAGCCTTCAGGCTAGGGCACCCCTAGGCTTCAGGCTAGGGCTCCCCTAGGCTTCAGGCTAGGGCTCCCCTAGCCTTCAGGCTAGGGCACCCCTAGGCTTCAGGCTAGGGCTCCCCTAGGCTTCAGGCTAGGGCTCCCCTAGGCTTCAGGCTAGGGCACCCCTAGGCTTCAGGCTAGGGCTCCCCTAGGCTTCAGGCTAGGGCTCCCCTAGCCTTCAGGCTAGGGCACCCCTAGGCTTCAGGCTAGGGCTCCCCTAGGCTTGAGGCTAGGGCTCCCCTAGCCTTCAGGCTAGGGCACCCCTAGGCTTCAGGCTAGGGCTCCCCTAGGCTTCAGGCTAGGGCTCCCCTAGCCTTCAGGCTAGGGCACCCCTAGGCTTCAGGCTAGGGCTCCCCTAGGCTTCAGGCTAGGGCTCCCCTAGCCTTCAGGCTAGGGCACCCCTAGGCTTCAGGCTAGGGCTCCCCTAGGCTTCAGGCTAGGGCTCCCCTAGCCTTCAGGCTAGGGCACCCCTAGGCTTCAGGCTAGGGCTCCCCTAGGCTTCAGGCTAGGGCTCCCCTAGCCTTCAGGCTAGGGCACCCCTAGGCTTCAGGCTAGGGCTCCCCTAGGCTTCAGGCTAGGGCTCCCCTAGCCTTCAGGCTAGGGCACCCCTAGGCTTCAGGCTAGGGCTCCCCTAGGCTTCAGGCTAGGGCTCCCCTAGCCTTCAGGCTAGGGCACCCCTAGGCTTCAGGCTAGGGCTCCCCTAGGCTTCAGGCTAGGGCTCCCCTAGCCTTCAGGCTAGGGCACCCCTAGGCTTCAGGCTAGGGCTCCCCTAGGCTTCAGGCTAGGGCTCCCCTAGCCTTCAGGCTAGGGCACCCCTAGGCTTCAGGCTAGGGCTCCCCTAGGCTTCAGGCTAGGGCTCCCCTAGCCTTCAGGCTAGGGCACCCCTAGGCTTCAGGCTAGGGCTCCCCTAGGCTTCAGGCTAGGGCTCCCCTAGCCTTCAGGCTAGGGCACCCCAAGGCTTTAGGCTAGGGCTCCCCTAGGCTTCAGGCTAGGGCTCCCCTAGCCTTCAGGCTAGGGCACCCCTAGGCTTTAGGCTAGGGCTCCCCTAGGCTTCAGGCTAGGGCTCCCCTAGCCTTCAGGCTAGGGCACCCCTAGGCTTTAGGCTAGGGCTCCCCGAGGCTAAGGCTAGGGCTCCCCTAGCCTTCAGGCTAGGGCACCCCTAGGCTTTAGGCTAGGGCTCCCCGAGGCTAAGGCTAGGGCTCCCCTAGCCTTCAGGCTAGGGCACCCCTAGGCTTTAGGCTAGGGCTCCCCGAGGCTAAGGCTAGGGCTCCCCTAGCCTTCAGGCTAGGGCACCCCTAGGCTTTAGGCTAGGGCTCCCCGAGGCTAAGGCTAGGGCTCCCCTAGCCTTCAGGCTAGGGCACCCCTAGGCTTTAGGCTAGGGCTCCCCGAGGCTAAGGCTAGGGCTCCCCTAGCCTTCAGGCTAGGGCACCCCTAGGCTTTAGGCTAGGGCTGCCCGAGGCTAAGGCTAGGGCTCCCCTAGCCTTCAGGCTAGGGCACCCCTAGGCTTTAGGCTAGGGCTCCCCGAGGCTAAGGCTAGGGCTCCCCTAGCCTTCAGGCTAGGGCACCCCTAGGCTTTAGGCTAGGGCTCCCCGAGGCTAAGGCTAGTGCTCCCCTAGCCTTCAGGCTAGGGCACCCCTAGGCTTTAGGCTAGGGCTCCCCAGGCTAAGGCTAGGGCTCCCCAACCTTCAGGCTAGGGCACCCCTAGGCTTTAGGCTCCCCTAGGCTAAGGCTAGGGCTCCCCTAGCCTTCAGGCTAGGGCACCCCTAGGCTTTGGTCTCCCCTAGGCTAAGGCTAGGGCTCCCCTAGACTTCAGGCTAGGGCACCCCTAGGCTTTGGGCTCCCCTAGGCTTCAGGCTAGGGCTCCCCTAGCCTTCAGGCTAGGGCACCCCTAGGCTTTAGGCTAGGGCTCCCCTAGGCTTCAGGCTAGGGCTCCCCTAGCCTTCAGGCTAGGGCACCCCTAGGCTTTAGGCTAGGGCTCCCCTAGGCTTCCGGCTAGGGCTCCCCTAGCCTTCAGGCTAGGGCACGCCTAGGCTTTAGGCTAGGGCTCCCCTAGGCTTCAGGCTAGGGCTCCCCTAGCCTTCAGGCTAGGGCACCCCTAGGCTTTAGGCTAGGGCTCCCCTAGGCTTCAGGCTAGGGCTCCCCTAGCCTTCAGGCTAGGGCACCCCTAGGCTTTAGGCTAGGGCTCCCCTAGGCTTCAGGCTAGGGCTCCCCTAGCCTTCAGGCTAGGGCACCCCTAGGCTTTAGGCTAGGGCTCCCCTAGGCTTCAGGCTAGGGCTCCCCTAGCCTTCAGGCTAGGGCACCCCTAGGCTTTAGGCTAGGGCTCCCCTAGGCTTCAGGCTAGGGCTCCCCTAGCCTTCAGGCTAGGGCACCCCTAGGCTTTAGGCTAGGGCTCCCCTAGGCTTCAGGCTAGGGCTCCCCTAGCCTTCAGGCTAGGGCACCCCTAGGCTTTAGGCTAGGGCTCCCCTAGGCTTCAGGCTAGGGCTCCCCTAGCCTTCAGGCTAGGGCACCCCTAGGCTTCAGGCTAGGGCTCCCCTAGGCTTCAGGCTAGGGCTCCCCTAGCCTTCAGGCTAGGGCACCCCTAGGCTTCAGGCTAGGGCTCCCCTAGGCTTCAGGCTAGGGCTCCCCTAGCCTTCAGGCTAGGGCAACCCAAGGCTTTAGGCTAGGGCTCCCCTAGGCTTCAGGCTAGGGCTCCCCTAGCCTTCAGGCTAGGGCACCCCTAGGCTTTAGGCTAGGGCTCCCCTAGGCTTCAGGCTAGGGCTCCCCTAGCCTTCAGGCTAGGGCACCCCTAGGCTTCAGGCTAGGGCTCCCCTAGGCTTCAGGCTAGGGCTCCCCTAGCCTTCAGGCTAGGGCACCCCTAGGCTTCAGGCTAGGGCTCCCCTAGGCTTCAGGCTAGGGCTCCCCTAGGCTTCAGGCTAGGGCACCCCTAGGCTTCAGGCTAGGGCTCCCCTAGGCTTCAGGCTAGGGCTCCCCTAGCCTTCAGGCTAGGGCACCCCTAGGCTTCAGGCTAGGGCTCCCCTAGGCTTCAGGCTAGGGCTCCCCTAGCCTTCAGGCTAGGGCACCCCTAGGCTTCAGGCTAGGGCTCCCCTACGCTTCAGGCTAGGGCTCCCCTAGCCTTCAGGCTAGGGCTCCCCTAGCCTTCAGGCTAGGGCACCCCTAGGCTTCAGGCTAGGCCTCCCCTAGGCTTCAGGCTAGGGCTCCCCTAGCCTTCAGGCTAGGGCACCCCTAGGCTTCAGGCTAGGGCTCCCCTAGGCTTCAGGCTAGGGCTCCCCTAGCCTTCAGGCTAGGGCACCCCTAGGCTTCAGGCTAGGGCTCCCCTAGGCTTCAGGCTAGGGCTCCCCTAGCCTTCAGGCTAGGGCACCCCTAGGCTTCAGGCTAGGGCTCCCCTAGGCTTCAGGCTAGGGCTCCCCTAGCCTTCAGGCTAGGGCACCCCTAGGCTTCAGGCTAGGGCTCCCCTAGGCTTCAGGCTAGGGCTCCCCTAGCCTTCAGGCTAGGGCACCCCTAGGCTTCAGGCTAGGGCTCCCCTAGGCTTCAGGCTAGGGCTCCACTAGGCTTCAGGCTAGGGCTCCCCTAGCCTTCAGGCTAGGGCACCCCTAGGCTTCAGGCTAGGGCTCCCCTAGGCTTCAGGCTAGGGCTCCCCTAGCCTTCAGGCTAGGGCACCCCGAGGCTTCAGGCTAGGGCTCCCCTAGGCTTCAGGCTAGGGCTCCCCTAGCCTTCAGGCTAGGGCACCCCGAGGCTTCAGGCTAGGGCTCCCCTAGGCTTCAGGCTAGGGCTCCCCTAGCCTTCAGGCTAGGGCACCCCGAGGCTTCAGGCTAGGGCTCCCCTAGGCTTCAGGCTAGGGCTCCCCTAGCCTTCAGGCTAGGGCACCCCTAGGCTTCAGGCTAGGGCTCCCCTAGGCTTCAGGCTAGGGCTCCCCTAGCCTTCAGGCTAGGGCACCCCTAGGCTTCAGGCTAGGGCTCCCCTAGGCTTCAGGCTAGGGCTCCCCTAGCCTTCAGGCTAGGGCACCCCTAGGCTTCAGGCTAGGGCTCCCCTAGGCTTCAGGCTAGGGCTCCCCTAGCCTTCAGGCTAGGGCACCCCTAGGCTTCAGGCTAGGGCTCCCCTAGGCTTCAGGCTAGGGCTCCCCTAGCCTTCAGGCTAGGGCACCCCTAGGCTACAGGCTAGGGCTCCCCTAGGCTTCAGGCTAGGGCTCCCCTAGCCTTCAGGCTAGGGCACCCCTAGGCTTCAGGCTAGGGCTCCCCTAGGCTTCAGGCTAGGGCTCCCCTAGCCTTCAGGCTAGGGCACCCCTAGGCTTCAGGCTAGGGCTCCCCTAGGCTTCAGGCTAGGGCTCCCCTAGCCTTCAGGCTAGGGCACCCCTAGGCTTCAGGCTAGGGCTCCCCTAGCCTTCAGGCTAGGGCACCCCTAGGCTTCAGGCTAGGGCTCCCCTAGGCTTCAGGCTAGGGCTCCCCTAGCCTTCAGGCTAGGGCACCCCTAGGCTTCAGGCTAGGGCTCCCCTAGGCTTCAGGCTAGGGCTCCCCTAGCCTTCAGGCTAGGGCACCCCTAGGCTTCAGGCTAGGGCTCCCCTAGGCTTCAGGCTAGGGCTCCCCTAGCCTTCAGGCTAGGGCACCCCTAGGCTTCAGGCTAGGGCTCCCCTAGGCTTCAGGCTAGGGCTCCCCTAGCCTTCAGGCTAGGGCACCCCTAGGCTTCAGGCTAGGGCTCCCCTAGGCTTCAGGCTAGGGCTCCCCTAGCCTTCAGGCTAGGGCACCCCTAGGCTTCAGGCTAGGGCTCCCCTAGGCTTCAGGCTAGGGCTCCCCTAGCCTTCAGGCTAGGGCACCCCTAGGCTTCAGGCTAGGGCTCCCCTAGGCTTCAGGCTAGGGCTCCCCTAGCCTTCAGGCTAGGGCACCCCTAGGCTTCAGGCTAGGGCTCCCCTAGGCTTCAGGCTAGGGCTCCCCTAGGCTTCAGGCTAGGGCACCCCTAGGCTTCAGGCTAGGGCTCCCCTAGGCTTCAGGCTAGGGCTCCCCTAGCCTTCAGGCTAGGGCACCCCTAGGCTTCAGGCTAGGGCTCCCCTAGGCTTCAGGCTAGGGCTCCCCTAGCCTTCAGGCTAGGGCACCCCTAGGCTTCAGGCTAGGGCTCCCCTAGGCTTCAGGCTAGGGCTCCCCTAGCCTTCAGGCTAGGGCACCCCTAGGCTTCAGGCTAGGGCTCCCCTAGGCTTCAGGCTAGGGCTCCCCTAGCCTTCAGGCTAGGGCACCCCTAGGCTTCAGGCTAGGGCTCCCCTAGGCTTCAGGCTAGGGCTCCCCTAGCCTTCAGGCTAGGGCACCCCTAGGCTTCAGGCTAGGGCTCCCCTAGGCTTCAGGCTAGGGCTCCCCTAGCCTTCAGGCTAGGGCACCCCTAGGCTTCAGGCTAGGGCTCCCCTAGGCTTCAGGCTAGGGCTCCCCTAGCCTTCAGGCTAGGGCACCCCTAGGCTTCAGGCTAGGGCTCCCCTAGGCTTCAGGCTAGGGCTCCCCTAGCCTTCAGGCTAGGGCACCCCTAGGCTTCAGGCTAGGCTCCCCTAGGCTTCAGGCTAGGGCTCCCCTAGCCTTCAGGCTAGGGCACCCCTAGGCTTCAGGCTAGGGCTCCCCTAGGCTTCAGGCTAGGGCTCCCCTAGCCTTCAGGCTAGGGCACCCCTAGGCTTCAGGCTAGGGCTCCCCTAGGCTTCAGGCTAGGGCTCCCCTAGCCTTCAGGCTAGGGCACCCCTAGGCTTCAGGCTAGGGCTCCCCTAGGCTTCAGCTAGGGCACCCCTAGGCTTCAGGCTAGGGCTCCCCTAGGCTTCAGGCTAGGGCTCCCCTAGCCTTCAGGCTAGGGCACCCCTAGGCTTCAGGCTAGGGCTCCCCTAGGCTTCAGGCTAGGGCTCCCCTAGCCTTCAGGCTAGGGCACCCCTAGGCTTCAGGCTAGGGCTCCCCTAGGCTTCAGGCTAGGGCTCCCTAGCCTTCAGGCTAGGGCACCCCTAGGCTTCAGGCTAGGGCTCCCCCTAGGCTTCAGGCTAGGGCTCCCCTAGCCTTCAGGCTAGGGCACCCCTAGGCTTCAGGCTAGGGCTCCCCTAGGCTTCAGGCTAGGGCTCCCCTAGCCTTCAGGCTAGGGCACCCCTAGGCTTCAGGCTAGGGCTCCCCTAGGCTTCAGGCTAGGGCTCCCCTAGCCTTCAGGCTAGGGCACCCCTAGGCTTCAGGCTAGGGCTCCCCTAGGCTTCAGGCTAGGGCTCCCCTAGCCTTCAGGCTAGGGCACCCCTAGGCTTCAGGCTAGGGCTCCCTAGGCTTCAGGCTAGGGCTCCCCTAGCCTTCAGGCTAGGGCACCCCTAGGCTTCTGGCTAGGGCTCCCCTAGGCTTCAGGCTAGGGCTCCCCTAGCCTTCAGGCTAGGGCACCCCTAGGCTTCAGGCTAGGGCTCCCCTAGGCTTCAGGCTAGGGCCCCCCTAGCCTTCAGGCTAGGGCACCCTAGGCTTCAGGCTAGGGCTCCCCAAGGCTTCAGGCTAGGGCTCCCCTAGCCTTCAGGCTAGGGCACCCCTAGGCTTCAGGCTAGGGCTCCCCTAGGCTTCAGGCTAGGGCTCCCCTAGCCTTCAGGCTAGGGCACCCCTAGGCTTCAGGCTAGGGCTCCCCTAGGCTTCAGGCTAGGGCTCCCCTAGCCTTCAGGCTAGGGCACCCCTAGGCTTCAGGCTAGGGCTCCCCTAGGCTTCAGGCTAGGGCTCCCCTAGCCTTCAGGCTAGGGCACCCCTAGGCTTCAGGCTAGGGCTCCCCTAGGCTTCAGGCTAGGGCTCCCCTAGCCTTCAGGCTAGGGCACCCCTAGGCTTCAGGCTAGGGCTCCCCTAGGCTTCAGGCTAGGGCTCCCCTAGCCTTCAGGCTAGGGCACCCCTAGGCTTCAGGCTAGGGCTCCCCTAGGCTTCAGGCTAGGGCTCCCCTAGCCTTCAGGCTAGGGCACCCCTAGGCTTCAGGCTAGGGCTCCCCTAGGCTTCAGGCTAGGGCTCCCCTAGCCTTCAGGCTAGGGCACCCCTAGGCTTCAGGCTAGGGCTCCCCTAGGCTTCAGGCTAGGGCTCCCCTAGCCTTCAGGCTAGGGCACCCCTAGGCTTCAGGCTAGGGCTCCCCTAGGCTTCAGGCTAGGGCTCCCCTAGCCTTCAGGCTAGGGCACCCCTAGGCTTCAGGCTAGGGCTCCCCTAGGCTTCAGGCTAGGGCTCCCCTAGCCTTCAGGCTAGGGCACCCCTAGGCTTCAGGCTAGGGCTCCCCAAGGCTTCAGGCTAGGGCTCCCTAGCCTTCAGGCTAGGGCACCCCTAGGCTTCAGGCTAGGGCTCCCCTAGGCTTCAGGCTAGGGCTCCCCTAGCCTTCAGGCTAGGGCACCCCTAGGCTTCAGGCTAGGGCTCCCCTAGGCTTCAGGCTAGGGCTCCCCTAGCCTTCAGGCTAGGGCACCCCTAGGCTTCAGGCTAGGGCTCCCCTAGGCTTCAGGCTAGGGCTCCCCTAGCCTTCAGGCTAGGGCACCCCTAGGCTTCAGGCTAGGGCTCCCCTAGGCTTCAGGCTAGGGCTCCCCTAGCCTTCAGGCTAGGGCACCCCTAGGCTTCAGGCTAGGGCTCCCCTAGGCTTCAGGCTAGGGCTCCCCTAGCCTTCAGGCTAGGGCACCCCTAGGCTTCAGGCTAGGGCTCCCCTAGGCTTCAGGCTAGGGCTCCCCTAGCCTTCAGGCTAGGGCACCCCTAGGCTTCAGGCTAGGGCTCCCCTAGGCTTCAGGCTAGGGCTCCCCTAGCCTTCAGGCTAGGGCACCCCTAGGCTTCAGGCTAGGGCTCCCCTAGGCTTCAGGCTAGGGCTCCCCTAGCCTTCAGGCTAGGGCACCCCTAGGCTTCAGGCTAGGGCTCCCCTAGGCTTCAGGCTAGGGCTCCCCTAGCCTTCAGGCTAGGGCACCCCTAGGCTTCAGGCTAGGGCTCCCCTAGGCTTCAGGCTAGGGCTCCCCTAGCCTTCAGGCTAGGGCACCCCTAGGCTTCAGGCTAGGGCTCCCCTAGGCTTCAGGCTAGGGCTCCCCTAGCCTTCAGGCTAGGGCACCCCTAGGCTTCAGGCTAGGGCTCCCCTAGGCTTCAGGCTAGGGCTCCCCTAGCCTTCAGGCTAGGGCACCCCTAGGCTTCAGGCTAGGGCTCCCCTAGGCTTCAGGCTAGGGCTCCCCTAGGCTTCAGGCTAGGGCAGCCCTAGGCTTCAGGCTAGGGCTCCCCTAGGCTTCAGGCTAGGGCTCCCCTAGGCTTCAGGCTAGGGCAGCCCTAGGCTTCAGGCTAGGGCTCCCCTAGGCTTCAGGCTAGGGCAACCCTAGGCTTCAGGCTAGGGCAGCCCTAGGCTTCAGGCTAGGGCTCCCCTAGGCTTCAGGCTAGGGCTCCCCTAGCCTTCAGGCTAGGGCAGCCCTAGGCTTCAGGCTAGGGCTCCCCTAGGCTTCAGGCTAGGGCTCCCCTAGCCTTCAGGCTAGGGCAGCCCTAGGCTTCAGGCTAGGGCTCCCCTAGGCTTCAGGCTAGGGCTCCCCTAGCCTTCAGGCTAGGGCAGCCCTAGGCTTCAGGCTAGGGCTCCCCTAGGCTTCAGGCTAGGGCTCCCCTAGCCTTCAGGCTAGGGCTCCCCTAGCCTTCAGGCTAGGGCAGCCCTAGGCTTCAGGCTAGGGCTCCCCTAGGCTTCAGGCTAGGGCTCCCCTAGCCTTCAGGCTAGGGCAGCCCTAGGCTTTAGGCTAGGGCTCCCCTAGGCTTCAGGCTAGGGCTCCCCTAGCCTTCAGGCTAGGGCAGCCCTAGGCTTTAGGCTAGGGCTCCCCTAGGCTTCAGGCTAGGGCTCCCCTAGCCTTCAGGCTAGGGCAGCCCTAGGCTTTAGGCTAGGGCTCCCCTAGGCTTCAGGCTAGGGCTCCCCTAGCCTTCAGGCTAGGGCAGCCCTAGGCTTTAGGCTAGGGCTCCCCTAGGCTTCAGGCTAGGGCTCCCTTAGCCTTCAGGCTAGGGCAGCCCTAGGCTTTAGGCTAGGGCTCCCCTAGGCTTCAGGCTAGGGCAGCCCTAGGCTTTAGGCTAGGGCTCCCCTAGGCTTCAGGCTAGGGCTCCCCTAGCCTTCAGGCTAGGGCAGCCCTAGGCTTTAGGCTAGGGCTCCCCTAGGCTTCAGGCTAGGGCTCCCCTAGCCTTCAGGCTAGGGCAGCCCGAGGCTTTAGGCTAGGGCTCCCCTAGGCTTCAGGCTAGGGCTCCCCTAGCCTTCAGGCTAGGGCAGCCCGAGGCTTTAGGCTAGGGCTCCCCTAGGCTTCAGGCTAGGGCTCCCCTAGCCTTCAGGCTAGGGCAGCCCGAGGCTTTAGGCTAGGGCTCCCCTAGGCTTCAGGCTAGGACTCCCCTAGCCTTCAGGCTAGGGCAGCCCGAGGCTTTAGGCTAGGGCTCCCCTAGGCTTCAGGCTAGGGCTCCCCTAGCCTTCAGGCTAGGGCAGCCCTAGGATTTAGGCTAGGGCTCCCCTAGGCTTCAGGCTAGGGCTCCCCTAGCCTTCAGGCTAGGGCAGCCCTAGGCTTTAGGCTAGGGCTCCCCTAGGCTTCAGGCTAGGGCTCCCCTAGCCTTCAGGCTAGGGCAGCCCTAGGCTTCAGGCTAGGGCTCCCCTAGCCTTCAGGCTAGGGCAGCCCTAGGCTTCAGGCTAGGGCTCCCCTAGGCTTCAGGCTAGGGCAGCCCTAGGCTTCAGGCTAGGGCTCCCCTAGCCTTCAGGCTAGGGCTCCCCTAGGCTTCAGGCTAGGGCTCCCCTAGGCTTCAGGCTAGGGCTCCCGTAGCCTTCAGGCTAGGGCTCCCCTAGGCTTCAGGCTAGGGCTCCCCTAGGCTTTAGGCTAGGGCTCCCCTAGGCTTCAGGCTAGGGCTCCCCTAGGCTTCAGGCTAGGGCTCCCCTAGGCTTTAGGCTAG
>NW_027458641.1:0-26431 GCF_050624435.1 Tenrec ecaudatus | reverse complement strand
AGCCCTAGCCTTAGCCCAGGGGAGCCTGAAGGCCTAGGGGTGCCCTAGCCTGAAGGCTAGGCGAGCCCTAGCCTTAGCCCAGGGAGCCTGCAGCCTAGGGTGCCCTAGCCTGAGCTAGGCGAGCCCAAGCCTTAGCCCAGGGGAGCTGAAGCCTAGGGGTGCCCTAGCTGAATGCTAGGCGAGCCCTAGCCTTAGCCCAGGGGAGCTGAAGCCTAGGGTGCCTAGCCTGAAGGCTAGCGAGCCCTAGCCTTGCCCAGGGACCTGCTTAGAGCCCTAGCCTTAGCCAGGGAGCCTGAAGCCTAGGGGTGCCCTAGCCTGAAGGCTAGGCGAGCCCTAGCCTTAGCCCAGGGGAGCCTGAAGCCTAGGGGTGCCCTAGCCTGAAGGCTAGGCGAGCCCTAGCCTTAGCCCAGGGGAGCCTGAAGCCTAGGGGTGCCCTAGCCTGAAGGCTAGGCGAGCCCTAGCCTTAGCCCAGGGGAGCCTGAAGCCTAGGGGTGCCCTAGCCTGAAGGCTAGGCGAGCCCTAGCCTTAGCCCAGGGGAGCCTGAAGCCTAGGGGTGCCCTAGCCTGAAGGCTAGGCGAGCCCTAGCCTTAGCCCAGGGGAGCCTGAAGCCTAGGGGTGCCCTAGCCTGAAGGCTAGGCGAGCCCTAGCCTTAGCCCAGGGGAGCCTGAAGCCTAGGGGTGCCCTAGCCTGAAGGCTAGGCGAGCCCTAGCCTTAGCCCAGGGGAGCCTGAAGCCTAGGGGTGCCCTAGCCTGAAGGCTAGGCGAGCCCTAGCCTTAGCCCAGGGGAGCCTGAAGCCTAGGGGTGCCCTAGCCTGAAGGCTAGGCGAGCCCTAGCCTTAGCCCAGGGGAGCCTGAAGCCTAGGGGTGCCCTAGCCTGAAGGCTAGGCGAGCCCTAGCCTTAGCCCAGGGGAGCCTGAAGCCTAGGGGTGCCCTAGCCTGAAGGCTAGGCGAGCCCTAGCCTTAGCCCAGGGGAGCCTGAAGCCTAGGGGTGCCCTAGCCTGAAGGCTAGGCGAGCCCTAGCCTTAGCCCAGGGGAGCCTGAAGCCTAGGGGTGCCCTAGCCTGAAGGCTAGGCGAGCCCTAGCCTTAGCCCAGGGGAGCCTGAAGCCTAGGGGTGCCCTAGCCTGAAGGCTAGGCGAGCCCTAGCCTTAGCCCAGGGGAGCCTGAAGCCTAGGGGTGCCCTAGCCTGAAGGCTAGGCGAGCCCTAGCCTTAGCCCAGGGGAGCCTGAAGCCTAGGGGTGCCCTAGCCTGAAGGCTAGGCGAGCCCTAGCCTTAGCCCAGGGGAGCCTGAAGCCTAGGGGTGCCCTAGCCTGAAGGCTAGGCGAGCCCTAGCCTTAGCCCAGGGGAGCCTGAAGCCTAGGGGTGCCCTAGCCTGAAGGCTAGGCGAGCCCTAGCCTTAGCCCAGGGGAGCCTGAAGCCTAGGGGTGCCCTAGCCTGAAGGCTAGGCGAGCCCTAGCCTTAGCCCAGGGGAGCCTGAAGCCTAGGGGTGCCCTAGCCTGAAGGCTAGGCGAGCCCTAGCCTTAGCCCAGGGGAGCCTGAAGCCTAGGGGTGCCCTAGCCTGAAGGCTAGGCGAGCCCTAGCCTTAGCCCAGGGGAGCCTGAAGCCTAGGGGTGCCCTAGCCTGAAGGCTAGGCGAGCCCTAGCCTTAGCCCAGGGGAGCCTGAAGCCTAGGGGTGCCCTAGCCTGAAGGCTAGGCGAGCCCTAGCCTTAGCCCAGGGGAGCCTGAAGCCTAGGGGTGCCCTAGCCTGAAGGCTAGGCGAGCCCTAGCCTTAGCCCAGGGGAGCCTGAAGCCTAGGGGTGCCCTAGCCTGAAGGCTAGGCGAGCCCTAGCCTTAGCCCAGGGGAGCCTGAAGCCTAGGGGTGCCCTAGCCTGAAGGCTAGGCGAGCCCTAGCCTTAGCCCAGGGGAGCCTGAAGCGGTGGCCTAGGGTGCCCTAGCCTGCTAGGCGAGCCCTAGCCTTAGCCCAGGGGAGCCTGAAGCCTAGGGGTGCCCTAGCCTGAAGGCTAGGCGAGCCCTAGCCTTAGCCCAGGGGAGCCTGAAGCCTAGGGGTGCCCTAGCCTGAAGGCTAGGCGAGCCCTAGCCTTAGCCCAGGGGAGCCTGAAGCCTAGGGGGTGCCCTAGCCTGAAGGCTAGGCGAGCCCTAGCCTTAGCCCAGGGGAGCCTGAAGCCTAGGGGTGCCCTAGCCTGAAGGCTAGGCGAGCCCTAGCCTTAGCCCAGGGGAGCCTGAAGCCTAGGGGTGCCCTAGCCTGAAGGCTAGGCGAGCCCTAGCCTTAGCCCAGGGGAGCCTGAAGCCTAGGGGTGCCCTAGCCTGAAGGCTAGGCGAGCCCTAGCCTTAGCCCAGGGGAGCCTGAAGCCTAGGGGTGCCCTAGCCTGAAGGCTAGGGGAGCCCTAGCCTTAGCCCAGGGGAGCCTGAAGCCTAGGGGTGCCCTAGCCTGAAGGCTAGGGGAGCCCTAGCCTTAGCCCAGGGGAGCCTGAAGCCTAGGGGTGCCCTAGCCTGAAGGCTAGGGGAGCCCTAGCCTTAGCCCAGGGGAGCCTGAAGCCTAGGGGTGCCCTAGCCTGAAGGCTAGGGGAGCCCTAGCCTTAGCCCAGGGGAGCCTGAAGCCTAGGGGTGCCCTAGCCTGAAGGCTAGGGGAGCCCTAGCCTTAGCCCGGGGGAGCCTGAAGCCTAGGGGTGCCCTAGCCTGAAGGCTAGGGGAGCCCTAGCCTTAGCCCGGGGGAGCCTGAAGCCTAGGGGTGCCCTAGCCTGAAGGCTAGGGGAGCCCTAGCCTTAGCCCGGGGGAGCCTGAAGCCTAGGGGTGCCCTAGCCTGAAGGCTAGGGGAGCCCTAGCCTTAGCCCGGGGGAGCCTGAAGCCTAGGGGTGCCCTAGCCTGAAGGCTAGGGGAGCCCTAGCCTTAGCCCGGGGGAGCCTGAAGCCTAGGGGTGCCCTAGCCTGAAGGCTAGGGGAGCCCTAGCCTTAGCCCGGGGGAGCCTGAAGCCTAGGGGTGCCCTAGCCTGAAGGCTAGGGGAGCCCTAGCCTTAGCCCGGGGGAGCCTGAAGCCTAGGGGTGCCCTAGCCTGAAGGCTAGGGGAGCCCTAGCCTTAGCCCGGGGGAGCCTGAAGCCTAGGGGTGCCCTAGCCTGAAGGCTAGGGGAGCCCTAGCCTTAGCCCGGGGGAGCCTGAAGCCTAGGGGTGCCCTAGCCTGAAGGCTAGGGGAGCCCTAGCCTTAGCCCGGGGGAGCCTGAAGCCTAGGGGTGCCCTAGCCTGAAGGCTAGGGGAGCCCTAGCCTTAGCCCGGGGGAGCCTGAAGCCTAGGGGTGCCCTAGCCTGAAGGCTAGGGGAGCCCTAGCCTTAGCCCGGGGGAGCCTGAAGCCTAGGGGTGCCCTAGCCTGAAGGCTAGGGGAGCCCTAGCCTTAGCCCGGGGGAGCCTGAAGCCTAGGGGTGCCCTAGCCTGAAGGCTAGGGGAGCCCTAGCCTTAGCCCGGGGGAGCCTGAAGCCTAGGGGTGCCCTAGCCTGAAGGCTAGGGGAGCCCTAGCCTTAGCCCGGGGGAGCCTGAAGCCTAGGGGTGCCCTAGCCTGAAGGCTAGGGGAGCCCTAGCCTTAGCCCGGGGGAGCCTGAAGCCTAGGGGTGCCCTAGCCTGAAGGCTAGGGGAGCCCTAGCCTTAGCCCGGGGGAGCCTGAAGCCTAGGGGTGCCCTAGCCTGAAGGCTAGGGGAGCCCTAGCCTTAGCCCGGGGGAGCCTGAAGCCTAGGGGTGCCCTAGCCTGAAGGCTAGGGGAGCCCTAGCCTTAGCCCGGGGGAGCCTGAAGCCTAGGGGTGCCCTAGCCTGAAGGCTAGGGGAGCCCTAGCCTTAGCCCGGGGGAGCCTGAAGCCTAGGGGTGCCCTAGCCTGAAGGCTAGGGGAGCCCTAGCCTTAGCCCGGGGGAGCCTGAAGCCTAGGGGTGCCCTAGCCTGAAGGCTAGGGGAGCCCTAGCCTTAGCCCGGGGGAGCCTGAAGCCTAGGGGTGCCCTAGCCTGAAGGCTAGGGGAGCCCTAGCCTTAGCCCGGGGGAGCCTGAAGCCTAGGGGTGCCCTAGCCTGAAGGCTAGGGGAGCCCTAGCCTTAGCCCGGGGGAGCCTGAAGCCTAGGGGTGCCCTAGCCTGAAGGCTAGGGGAGCCCTAGCCTTAGCCCGGGGGAGCCTGAAGCCTAGGGGTGCCCTAGCCTGAAGGCTAGGGGAGCCCTAGCCTTAGCCCGGGGGAGCCTGAAGCCTAGGGGTGCCCTAGCCTGAAGGCTAGGGGAGCCCTAGCCTTAGCCCGGGGGAGCCTGAAGCCTAGGGGTGCCCTAGCCTGAAGGCTAGGGGAGCCCTAGCCTTAGCCCGGGGGAGCCTGAAGCCTAGGGGTGCCCTAGCCTGAAGGCTAGGGGAGCCCTAGCCTTAGCCCGGGGGAGCCTGAAGCCTAGGGGTGCCCTAGCCTGAAGGCTAGGGGAGCCCTAGCCTTAGCCCGGGGGAGCCTGAAGCCTAGGGGTGCCCTAGCCTGAAGGCTAGGGGAGCCCTAGCCTTAGCCCGGGGGAGCCTGAAGCCTAGGGGTGCCCTAGCCTGAAGGCTAGGGGAGCCCTAGCCTTAGCCCGGGGGAGCCTGAAGCCTAGGGGTGCCCTAGCCTGAAGGCTAGGGGAGCCCTAGCCTTAGCCCGGGGGAGCCTGAAGCCTAGGGGTGCCCTAGCCTGAAGGCTAGGGGAGCCCTAGCCTTAGCCCGGGGGAGCCTGAAGCCTAGGGGTGCCCTAGCCTGAAGGCTAGGGGAGCCCTAGCCTTAGCCCGGGGGAGCCTGAAGCCTAGGGGTGCCCTAGCCTGAAGGCTAGGGGAGCCCTAGCCTTAGCCCGGGGGAGCCTGAAGCCTAGGGGTGCCCTAGCCTGAAGGCTAGGGGAGCCCTACCCTTAGCCCGGGGGAGCCTGAAGCCTAGGGGTGCCCTAGCCTGAAGGCTAGGGGAGCCCTACCCTTAGCCCGGGGGAGCCTGAAGCCTAGGGGTGCCCTAGCCTGAAGGCTAGGGGAGCCCTACCCTTAGCCCGGGGGAGCCTGAAGCCTAGGGGTGCCCTAGCCTGAAGGCTAGGGGAGCCCTACCCTTAGCCCGGGGGAGCCTGAAGCCTAGGGGTGCCCTAGCCTGAAGGCTAGGGGAGCCCTACCCTTAGCCCGGGGGAGCCTGAAGCCTAGGGGTGCCCTAGCCTGAAGGCTAGGGGAGCCCTACCCTTAGCCCGGGGGAGCCTGAAGCCTAGGGGTGCCCTAGCCTGAAGGCTAGGGGAGCCCTACCCTTAGCCCGGGGGAGCCTGAAGCCTAGGGGTGCCCTAGCCTGAAGGCTAGGGGAGCCCTACCCTTAGCCTGGGGAGCCCTAGCCTAAAGCCTAGGGGTGCCCTAGCCTGAAGGCTAGGGGAGCCCTAGCCTTAGCCTAGGGGAGCCTAAAGCCTAGGGGTGCCCTAGCCTGAAGGCTAGGGGAGCCCTAGCCTTAGCCTAGGGGAGCCTAAAGCCTAGGGGTGCCCTAGCCTGAAGGCTAGGGGAGCCCTAGCCTTAGCCTAGGGGAGCCCTAGCCTAAAGCCTAGGGGTGCCCTAGCCTGAAGGCTAGGGGAGCCCTAGCCTTAGCCTAGGGGAGCCTAAAGCCTAGGGGTGCCCTAGCCTGAAGGCTAGGGGAGCCCTAGCCTTAGCCTAGGGGAGCCCTAGCCTAAAGCCTAGGGGTGCCCTAGCCTGAAGGCTAGGGGAGCCCTAGCCTTAGCCTAGGGGAGCCTAAAGCCTAGGGGTGCCCTAGCCTGAAGGCTAGGGGAGCCCTAGCCTTAGCCTAGGGGAGCCCTAGCCTAAAGCCTAGGGGTGCCCTCGCCTGAAGGCTAGGGGAGCCCTAGCCTTAGACTAGGGGAGCCTAAAGCCTAGGGGTGCCCTAGCCTGAAGGCTAGGGGAGCCCTAGCCTTAGCCTAGGGGAGCCTAAAGCCTAGGGGTGCCCTAGCCTGAAGGCTAGGGGAGCCCTAGCCTTAGCCTAGGGGAGCCCTAGCCTAAAGCCTAGGGGTGCCCTAGCCTGAAGGCTAGGGGAGCCCTAGCCTTAGCCTAGGGGAGCCTAAAGCCTAGGGGTGCCCTAGCCTGAAGGCTAGGGGAGCCCTAGCCTTAGCCTAGGGGAGCCTAAAGCCTAGGGGTGCCCTAGCCTGAAGGCTAGGGGAGCCCTAGCCTTAGCCTAGGGGAGCCCTAGCCTAAAGCCTAGGGGTGCCCTAGCCTGAAGGCTAGGGGAGCCCTAGCCTTAGCCTAGGGGAGCCTAAAGCCTAGGGGTGCCCTAGCCTGAAGGCTAGGGGAGCCCTAGCCTTAGCCTAGGGGAGCCCTAGCCTAAAGCCTAGGGGTGCCCTAGCCTGAAGGCTAGGGGAGCCCTAGCCTTAGCCTAGGGGAGCCTAAAGCCTAGGGGTGCCCTAGCCTGAAGGCTAGGGGAGCCCTAGCCTTAGCCTAGGGGAGCCTAAAGCCTAGGGGTGCCCTAGCCTGAAGGCTAGGGGAGCCCTAGCCTTAGCCTAGGGGAGCCCTAGCCTAAAGCCTAGGGGTGCCCTAGCCTGAAGGCTAGGGGAGCCCTAGCCTTAGCCTAGGGGAGCCTAAAGCCTAGGGGTGCCCTAGCCTGAAGGCTAGGGGAGCCCTAGCCTTAGCCTAGGGGAGCCCTAGCCTAAAGCCTAGGGGTGCCCTAGCCTGAAGGCTAGGGGAGCCCTAGCCTTAGCCTAGGGGAGCCTAAAGCCTAGGGGTGCCCTAGCCTGAAGGCTAGGGGAGCCCTAGCCTTAGCCTAGGGGAGCCCTAGCCTAAAGCCTAGGGGTGCCCTAGCCTGAAGGCTAGGGGAGCCCTAGCCTTAGCCTAGGGGAGCCTAAAGCCTAGGGGTGCCCTAGCCTGAAGGCTAGTGGAGCCCTAGCCTTAGCCTAGGGGAGCCCTAGCCTAAAGCCTAGGGGTGCCCTAGCCTGAAGGCTAGGGGAGCCCTAGCCTTAGCCTAGGGGAGCCTAAAGCCTAGGGGTGCCCTAGCCTGAAGGCTAGGGGAGCCCTAGCCTTAGCCTAGGGGAGCCCTAGCCTAAAGCCTAGGGGTGCCCTAGCCTGAAGGCTAGGGGAGCCCTAGCCTTAGCCTAGGGGAGCCTAAAGCCTAGGGGTGCCCTAGCCTGAAGGCTAGGGGAGCCCTAGCCTTAGCCTAGGGGAGCCCTAGCCTAAAGCCTAGGGGTGCCCTAGCCTGAAGGCTAGGGGAGCCCTAGCCTTAGCCTAGGGGAGCCTAAAGCCTAGGGGTGCCCTAGCCTGAAGGCTAGGGGAGCCCTAGCCTTAGCCTAGGGGAGCCCTAGCCTAAAGCCTAGGGGTGCCCTAGCCTGAAGGCTAGGGGAGCCCTAGCCTTAGCCTAGGGGAGCCTAAAGCCTAGGGGTGCCCTAGCCTGAAGGCTAGGGGAGCCCTAGCCTTAGCCTAGGGGAGCCCTAGCCTAAAGCCTAGGGGTGCCCTAGCCTGAAGGCTAGGGGAGCCCTAGCCTTAGCCTAGGGGAGCCTAAAGCCTAGGGGTGCCCTAGCCTGAAGGCTAGGGGAGCCCTAGCCTTAGCCTAGGGGAGCCCTAGCCTAAAGCCTAGGGGTGCCCTAGCCTGAAGGCTAGGGGAGCCCTAGCCTTAGCCTAGGGGAGCCTAAAGCCTAGGGGTGCCCTAGCCTGAAGGCTAGGGGAGCCCTAGCCTTAGCCTAGGGGAGCCCTAGCCTAAAGCCTAGGGGTACCCTAGCCTGAAGGCTAGGGGAGCCCTAGCCTTAGCCTAGGGGAGCCTAAAGCCTAGGGGTGCCCTAGCCTGAAGGCTAGGGGAGCCCTAGCCTTAGCCTAGGGGAGCCCTAGCCTAAAGCCTAGGGGTGCCCTAGCCTGAAGGCTAGGGGAGCCCTAGCCTTAGCCTAGGGGAGCCCTAGCCTAAAGCCTAGGGGTGCCCTAGCCTGAAGGCTAGGGGAGCCCTAGCCTTAGCCTAGGGGAGCCTAAAGCCTAGGGGTGCCCTAGCCTGAAGGCTAGGGGAGCCCTAGCCTTAGCCTAGGGGAGCCCTAGCCTAAAGCCTAGGGGTGCCCTAGCCTGAAGGCTAGGGGAGCCCTAGCCTTAGCCTAGGGGAGCCTAAAGCCTAGGGGTGCCCTAGCCTGAAGGCTAGGGGAGCCCTAGCCTTAGCCTAGGGGAGCCCTAGCCTAAAGCCTAGGGGTGCCCTAGCCTGAAGGCTAGGGGAGCCCTAGCCTTAGCCTAGGGGAGCCTAAAGCCTAGGGGTGCCCTAGCCTGAAGGCTAGGGGAGCCCTAGCCTTAGCCTAGGGGAGCCCTAGCCTAAAGCCTAGGGGTGCCCTAGCCTGAAGGCTAGGGGAGCCCTAGCCTTAGCCTAGGGGAGCCTAAAGCCTAGGGGTGCCCTAGCCTGAAGGCTAGGGGAGCCCTAGCCTTAGCCTAGGGGAGCCCTAGCCTAAAGCCTAGGGGTGCCCTAGCCTGAAGGCTAGGGGAGCCCTAGCCTTAGCCTAGGGGAGCCTAAAGCCTAGGGGTGCCCTAGCCTGAAGGCTAGGGGAGCCCTAGCCTTAGCCTAGGGGAGCCCTAGCCTAAAGCCTAGGGGTGCCCTAGCCTGAAGGCTAGGGGAGCCCTAGCCTTAGCCTAGGGGAGCCTAAAGCCTAGGGGTGCCCTAGCCTGAAGGCTAGGGGAGCCCTAGCCTTAGCCTAGGGGAGCCTAAAGCCTAGGGGTGCCCTAGCCTGAAGGCTAGGGGAGCCCTAGCCTTAGCCTAGGGGAGCCTAAAGCCTAGGGGTGCCCTAGCCTGAAGGCTAGGGTAGCCCTAGCCTTAGCCTAGGGGAGCCCTAGCCTAAAGCCTAGGGGTGCCCTAGCCTGAAGGCTAGGGGAGCCCTAGCCTTAGCCTAGGGGAGCCTAAAGCCTAGGGGTGCCCTAGCCTGAAGGCTAGGGGAGCCCTAGCCATAGCCTAGGGGAGCCCTAGCCTAAAGCCTAGGGGTGCCCTAGCCTGAAGGCTAGGGGAGCCCTAGCCTTAGCCTAGGGGAGCCTAAAGCCTAGGGGTGCCCTAGCCTGAAGGCTAGGGAAGCCCTAGCCTTAGCCTAAGGGAGCCCTAGCCTGAAGCCTAGGGGTGCCCTAGCCTGAAGGCTAGGGGAGCCCTAGCCTTAGCCTAGGGGAGCCTAAAGCCTAGGGGTGCCCTAGCCTGAAGGCTAGGGGAGCCCTAGCCTTAGCCTAGGGGAGCCTAAAGCCTAGGGGTGCCCTAAACTGAAGGCTAGGGGAGCCCTAGCCTTAGCCTAGGGGAGCCCTAGCCTAAAGCCTAGGGGTGCCCTAGCCTGAAGGCTAGGGGAGCCCTAGCCTTAGCCTAGGGGAGCCTAAAGCCTAGGGGTGCCCTAGCCTGAAGGCTAGGGGAGCCCTAGCCTTAGCCTAGGGGAGCCCTAGCCTAAAGCCTAGGGGTGCCCTAGCCTGAAGGCTAGGGGAGCCCTAGCCTTAGCCTAGGGGAGCCTAAAGCCTAGGGGTGCCCTAGCCTGAAGGCTAGGGGAGCCCTAGCCTTAGCCTAGGGGAGCCCTAGCCTAAAGCCTAGGGGTGCCCTAGCCTGAAGGCTAGGGGAGCCCTAGCCTTAGCCTAGGGGAGCCTAAAGCCTAGGGGTGCCCTAGCCTGAAGGCTAGGGGAGCCCTAGCCTTAGCCTAGGGGAGCCCTAGCCTAAAGCCTAGGGGTGCCCTAGCCTGAAGGCTAGGGGAGCCCTAGCCTTAGCCTAGGGGAGCCTAAAGCCTAGGGGTGCCCTAGCCTGAAGGCTAGGGGAGCCCTAGCCTTAGCCTAGGGGAGCCCTAGCCTAAAGCCTAGGGGTGCCCTAGCCTGAAGGCTAGGGGAGCCCTAGCCTTAGCCTAGGGGAGCCTAAAGCCTAGGGGTGCCCTAGCCTGAAGGCTAGGGGAGCCCTAGCCTTAGCCTAGGGGAGCCCTAGCCTAAAGCCTAGGGGTGCCCTAGCCTGAAGGCTAGGGGAGCCCTAGCCTTAGCCTAGGGGAGCCCTAGCCTAAAGCCTAGGGGTGCCCTACCCTGAAGGCTAGGGGAGCCCTAGCCTTAGCCTACGGGAGCCTAAAGCCTAGGGGTGCCCTAACCTGAAGGCTAGGGGAGCCCTAGCCTTAGCCTAGGGGAGCCCTAGCCTAAAGCCTAGGGGTGCCCTAGCCTGAAGGCTAGGGGAGCCCTAGCCTTAGCCTAGGGGAGCCTAAAGCCTAGGGGTGCCCTAGCCTGAAGGCTAGGGGAGCCCTAGCCTTAGCCTAGGGGAGCCCTAGCCTAAAGCCTAGGGGTGCCCTAGCCTGAAGGCTAGGGGAGCCCTAGCCTTAGCCTAGGGGAGCCTAAAGCCTAGGGGTGCCCTAGCCTGAAGGCTAGGGGAGCCCTAGACTTAGCCTAGGGGAGCCCTAGCCTAAAGCCTAGGGGTGCCCTAGCCTGAAGGCTAGGGGAGCCCTAGCCTTAGCCTAGGGGAGCCTAAAGCCTAGGGGTGCCCTAGCCTGAAGGCTAGGGGAGCCCTAGCCTTAGCCTAGGGGAGCCTAAAGCCTAGGGGTGCCCTAGCCTAAAGGCTAGGGGAGCCCTAGCCTTAGCCTAGGGGAGCCCTAGCCTAAAGCCTAGGGGTGCCCTAGCCTGAAGGCTAGGGGAGCCCTAGCCTTAGCCTAGGGGAGCCCTAGCCTAAAGCCTAGGGGTGCCCTAGCCTGAAGGCTAGGGGAGCCCTAGCCTTAGCCTAGGGGAGCCTAAAGCCTAGGGGTGCCCTAGCCTGAAGGCTAGGGGAGCCCTAGCCTTAGCCTAGGGGAGCCCTAGCCTAAAGCCTAGGGGTGCCCTAGCCTGAAGGCTAGGGGAGCCCTAGCCTTAGCCTAGGGGAGCCTAAAGCCTAGGGGTGCCCTAGCCTGAAGGCTAGGGGAGCCCTAGCCTTAGCCTAGGGGAGCCTAAAGCCTAGGGGTGCCCTAGCCTGAAGGCTAGGGGAGCCCTAGCCTTAGCCTAGGGGAGCCCTAGCCTAAAGCCTAGGGGTGCCCTAGCCTGAAGGCTAGGGGAGCCCTAGCCTTAGCCTAGGGGAGCCTAAAGCCTAGGGGTGCCCTAGCCTGAAGGCTAGGGGAGCCCTAGCCTTAGCCTAGGGGAGCCTAAAGCCTAGGGGTGCCCTAGCCTGAAGGCTAGGGGAGCCCTAGCCTTAGCCTAGGGGAGCCCTAGCCTAAAGCCTAGGGGTGCCCTAGCCTGAAGGCTAGGGGAGCCCTAGCCTTAGCCTAGGGGAGCCTAAAGCCTAGGGGTGCCCTAGCCTGAAGGCTAGGGGAGCCCTAGCCTTAGCCTAGGGGAGCCCTAGCCTGAAGCCTAGGGGTGCCCTAGCCTGAAGGCTAGGGGAGCCCTAGCCTTAGCCTAGGGGAGCCTAAAGCCTAGGGGTGCCCTAGCCTGAAGGCTAGGGGAGCCCTAGCCTTAGCCTAGGGGAGCCTAAAGCCTAGGGGTGCCCTAAACTGAAGGCTAGGGGAGCCCTAGCCTTAGCCTAGGGGAGCCCTAGCCTAAAGCCTAAGGGTGCCCTAGCCTGAAGGCTAGGGGAGCCCTAGCCTTAGGCTAGGGGAGCCTAAAGCCTAGGGGTGCCCTAGCCTGAAGGCTAGGGGAGCCCTAGCCTCAGCCTAGGGGAGCCCTAGCCTAAAGCCTAGGGGTGCCCTAGCCTGAAGGCTAGGGGAGCCCTAGCCTTAGCCTAGGGGAGCCTAAAGCCTAGGGGTGCCCTAGCCTGAAGGCTAGGGGAGCCCTAGCCTTAGCCTAGGGGAGCCCTAGCCTAAAGCCTAGGGGTGCCCTAGCCTGAAGGCTAGGGGAGCCCTAGCCTTAGCCTAGGGGAGCCTAAAGCCTAGGGGTGCCCTAGCCTGAAGGCTAGGGGAGCCCTAGCCTTAGCCTAGGGGAGCCCTAGCCTAAAGCCTAGGGGTGCCCTAGCCTGAAGGCTAGGGGAGCCCTAGCCTTAGCCTAGGGGAGCCTAAAGCCTAGGGGTGCCCTAGCCTGAAGGCTAGGGGAGCCCTAGCCTTAGCCTAGGGGAGCCCTAGCCTAAAGCCTAGGGGTGCCCTAGCCTGAAGGCTAGGGGAGCCCTAGCTTTAGCCTAGGGGAGCCTAAAGCCTAGGGGTGCCCTAGCCTGAAGGCTAGGGGAGCCCTAGCCTTAGCCTAGGGGAGCCCTAGCCTAAAGCCTAGGGGTGCCCTAGCCTGAAGGCTAGGGGAGCCCTAGCCTTAGCCTAGGGGAGCCCTAGCCTAAAGCCTAGGGGTGCCCTAGCCTGAAGGCTAGGGGAGCCCTAGCCTTAGCCTAGGGGAGCCCTAGCCTAAAGCCTAGGGGTGCCCTAGCCTGAAGGCTAGGGGAGCCCTAGCCTTAGCCTAGGGGAGCCCTAGCCTAAAGCCTAGGGGTGCCCTAGCCTGAAGGCTAGGGGAGCCCTAGCCTTAGCCTACGGGAGCCTAAAGCCTAGGGGTGCCCTAGCCTGAAGGCTAGGGGAGCCCTAGCCTTAGCCTAGGGGAGCCCTAGCCTAAAGCCTAGGGGTGCCCTAGCCTGAAGGCTAGGGGAGCCCTAGCCTTAGCCTAGGGGAGCCTAAAGCCTAGGGGTGCCCTAGCCTGAAGGCTAGGGGAGCCCTAGCCTTAGCCTAGGGGAGCCCTAGCCTAAAGCCTAGGGGTGCCCTAGCCTGAAGGCTAGCGGAGCCCTAGCCTTAGCCTAGGGGAGCCTAAAGCCTAGGGGTGCCCTAGGCTGAAGGCTAGGGGAGCCCTAGCCTTAGCCTAGGGGAGCCCTAGCCTAAAGCCTAGGGGTGCCCTAGCCTGAAGGCTAGGGGAGCCCTAGCCTTAGCCTAGGGGAGCCTAAAGCCTAGGGGTGCCCTAGCCTGAAGGCTAGGGGAGCCCTAGCCTTAGCCTAGGGGAGCCCTAGCCTAAAGCCTAGGGGTGCCCTAGCCTGAAGGCTAGGGGAGCCCTAGCCTTAGCCTAGGGGAGCCTAAAGCCTAGGGGTGCCCTAGCCTGAAGGCTAGGGGAGCCCTAGCCTTAGCCTAGGGGAGCCCTAGCCTAAAGCCTAGGGGTGCCCTAGCCTGAAGGCTAGGGGAGCCCTAGCCTTAGCCTAGGGGAGCCTAAAGCCTAGGGGTGCCCTAGCCTGAAGGCTAGGGGAGCCCTAGCCTTAGCCTAGGGGAGCCCTAGCCTAAAGCCTAGGGGTGCCCTAGCCTGAAGGCTAGCGGAGCCCTAGCCTTAGCCTAGGGGAGCCTAAAGCCTAGGGGTGCCCTAGGCTGAAGGCTAGGGGAGCCCTAGCCTTAGCCTAGGGGAGCCCTAGCCTAAAGCCTAGGGGTGCCCTAGCCTGAAGGCTAGGGGAGCCCTAGCCTTAGCCTAGGGGAGCCTAAAGCCTAGGGGTGCCCTAGCCTGAAGGCTAGGGGAGCCCTAGCCTTAGCCTAGGGGAGCCCTAGCCTAAAGCCTAGGGGTGCCCTAGCCTGAAGGCTAGGGGAGCCCTAGCCTTAGCCTAGGGGAGCCTAAAGCCTAGGGGTGCCCTAGCCTGAAGGCTAGGGGAGCCCTAGACTTAGCCTAGGGGAGCCCTAGCCTAAAGCCTAGGGGTGCCCTAGCCTGAAGGCTAGGGGAGCCCTAGCCTTAGCCTAGGGGAGCCTAAAGCCTAGGGGTGCCCTAGCCTGAAGGCTAGGGGAGCCCTAGCCTTAGCCTAGGGGAGCCTAAAGCCTAGGGGTGCCCTAGCCTGAAGGCTAGGGGAGCCCTAGCCTTAGCCTAGGGGAGCCCTAGCCTAAAGCCTAGGGGTGCCCTAGCCTGAAGGCTAGGGGAGCCCTAGCCTTAGCCTAGGGGAGCCTAAAGCCTAGGGGTGCCCTAGCCTGAAGGCTAGGGGAGCCCTAGCCTTAGCCTAGGGGAGCCTAAAGCCTAGGGGTGCCCTAGCCTGAAGGCTAGGGGAGCCCTAGCCTTAGCCTAGGGGAGCCCTAGCCTAAAGCCTAGGGGTGCCCTAGCCTGAAGGCTAGGGGAGCCCTAGCCTTAGCCTAGGGGAGCCCTAGCCTAAAGCCTAGGGGTGCCCTAGCCTGAAGGCTAGGGGAGCCCTAGCCTTAGCCTAGGGGAGCCTAAAGCCTAGGGGTGCCCTAGCCTGAAGGCTAGGGGAGCCCTAGCCTTAGCCTAGGGGAGCCCTAGCCTAAAGCCTAGGGGTGCCCTAGCCTGAAGGCTAGGGGAGCCCTAGCCTTAGCCTAGGGGAGCCTAAAGCCTAGGGGTGCCCTAGCCTGAAGGCTAGGGGAGCCCTAGCCTTAGCCTAGGGGAGCCTAAAGCCTAGGGGTGCCCTAGCCTGAAGGCTAGGGGAGCCCTAGCCTTAGCCTAGGGGAGCCCTAGCCTAAAGCCTAGGGGTGCCCTAGCCTGAAGGCTAGGGGAGCCCTAGCCTTAGCCTAGGGGAGCCTAAAGCCTAGGGGTGCCCTAGCCTGAAGGCTAGGGGAGCCCTAGCCTTAGCCTAGGGGAGCCCTAGCCTAAAGCCTAGGGGTGCCCTAGCCTGAAGGCTAGGGGAGCCCTAGCCTTAGCCTAGGGGAGCCTAAAGCCTAGGGGTGCCCTAGCCTGAAGGCTAGGGGAGCCCTAGCCTTAGCCTAGGGGAGCCCTAGCCTAAAGCCTAGGGGTGCCCTAGCCTGAAGGCTAGGGGAGGCCTAGCCTTAGCCTAGGGGAGCCTAAAGCCTAGGGGTGCCCTAGCCTGAAGGCTAGGGGAGCCCTAGCCTTAGCCTAGGGGAGCCCTAGCCTAAAGCCTAGGGGTGCCCTAGCCTGAAGGCTAGGGGAGCCCTAGCCTTAGCCTAGGGGAGCCTAAAGCCTAGGGGTGCCCTAGCCTGAAGGCTAGGGGAGCCCTAGCCTTAGCCTAGGGGAGCCCTAGCCTAAAGCCTAGGGGTGCCCTAGCCTGAAGGCTAGGGGAGCCCTAGCCTTAGCCTAGGGGAGCCTAAAGCCTAGGGGTGCCCTAGCCTGAAGGCTAGGGGAGCCCTAGCCTTAGCCTAGGGGAGCCCTAGCCTAAAGCCTAGGGGTGCCCTAGCCTGAAGGCTAGGGGAGCCCTAGCCTTAGCCTAGGGGAGCCTAAAGCCTAGGGGAGCCCTAGCCTGAAGGCTAGGGGAGCCCTAGCCTTAGCCTAGGGGAGCCCTAGCCTAAAGCCTAGGGGTGCCCTAGCCTGAAGGCTAGGGGAGCCCTAGCCTTAGCCTAGGGGAGCCTAAAGCCTAGGGGTGCCCTAGCCTGAAGGCTAGGGGAGCCCTAGCCTTAGCCTAGGGGAGCCCTAGCCTAAAGCCTAGGGGTGCCCTAGCCTGAAGGCTAGGGGAGCCCTAGCCTTAGCCTAGGGGAGCCTAAAGCCTAGGGGTGCCCTAGCCTGAAGGCTAGGGGAGCCCTAGCCTTAGCCTAGGGGAGCCTAAAGCCTAGGGGTGCCCTAGCCTGAAGGCTAGGGGAGCCCTAGCCTTAGCCTAGGGGAGCCCTAGCCTAAAGCCTAGGGGTGCCCTAGCCTGAAGGCTAGGGGAGCCCTAGCCTTAGCCTAGGGGAGCCTAAAGCCTAGGGGTGCCCTAGCCTGAAGGCTAGGGGAGCCCTAGCCTTAGCCTAGGGGAGCCCTAGCCTAAAGCCTAGGGGTGCCCTAGCCTGAAGGCTAGGGGAGCCCTAGCCTTAGCCTAGGGGAGCCTAAAGCCTAGGGGTGCCCTAGCCTGAAGGCTAGGGGAGCCCTAGCCTTAGCCTAGGGGAGCCTAAAGCCTAGGGGTGCCCTAGCCTGAAGGCTAGGGGAGCCCTAGCCTTAGCCTAGGGGAGCCCTAGCCTAAAGCCTAGGGGTGCCCTAGCCTGAAGGCTAGGGGAGCCCTAGCCTTAGCCTAGGGGAGCCTAAAGCCTAGGGGAGCCCTAGCCTGAAGGCTAGGGGAGCCCTAGCCTTAGCCTAGGGGAGCCCTAGCCTAAAGCCTAGGGGTGCCCTAGCCTGAAGGCTAGGGGAGCCCTAGCCTTAGCCTAGGGGAGCCTAAAGCCTAGGGGTGCCCTAGCCTGAAGGCTAGGGGAGCCCTAGCCTTAGCCTAGGGGAGCCCTAGCCTAAAGCCTAGGGGTGCCCTAGCCTGAAGGCTAGGGGAGCCCTAGCCTTAGCCTAGGGGAGCCTAAAGCCTAGGGGTGCCCTAGCCTGAAGGCTAGGGGAGCCCTAGCCTTAGCCTAGGGGAGCCCTAGCCTAAAGCCTAGGGGTGCCCTAGCCTGAAGGCTAGGGGAGCCCTAGCCTTAGCCTAGGGGAGCCTAAAGCCTAGGGGTGCCCTAGCCTGAAGGCTAGGGGAGCCCTAGCCTTAGCCTAGGGGAGCCCTAGCCTAAAGCCTAGGGGTGCCCTAGCCTGAAGGCTAGGGGAGCCCTAGCCTTAGCCTAGGGGAGCCTAAAGCCTAGGGGTGCCCTAGCCTGAAGGCTAGGGGAGCCCTAGCCTTAGCCTAGGGGAGCCTAAAGCCTAGGGGTGCCCTAGCCTAAAGCCTAGGGGTGCCCTAGCCTGAAGGCTAGGGGAGCCCTAGCCTTAGCCTAGGGGAGCCTAAAGCCTAGGGGTGCCCTAGCCTGAAGGCTAGGGGAGCCCTAGCCTTAGCCTAGGGGAGCCCTAGCCTAAAGCCTAGGGGTGCCCTAGCCTGAAGGCTAGGGGAGCCCTAGCCTTAGCCTAGGGGAGCCTAAAGCCTAGGGGTGCCCTAGCCTGAAGGCTAGGGGAGCCCTAGCCTTAGCCTAGGGGAGCCCTAGCCTAAAGCCTAGGGGTGCCCTAGCCTGAAGGCTAGGGGAGCCCTAGCCTTAGCCTAGGGGAGCCTAAAGCCTAGGGGTGCCCTAGCCTGAAGGCTAGGGGAGCCCTAGCCTTAGCCTAGGGGAGCCCTAGCCTAAAGCCTAGGGGTGCCCTAGCCTGAAGGCTAGGGGAGCCCTAGCCTTAGCCTAGGGGAGCCCTAGCCTAAAGCCTAGGGGTGCCCTAGCCTGAAGGCTAGGGGAGCCCTAGCCTTAGCCTAGGGGAGCCTAAAGCCTAGGGGTGCCCTAGCCTGAAGTCTAGGGGAGCCCTAGCCTTAGCCTAGGGGAGCCCTAGCCTAAAGCCTAGGGGTGCCCTAGCCTGAAGGCTAGGGGAGCCCTAGCCTTAGCCTAGGGGAGCCTAAAGCCTAGGGGTGCCCTAGCCTGAAGGCTAGGGGAGCCCTAGCCTTAGCCTAGGGGAGCCCTAGCCTAAAGCCTAGGGGTGCCCTAGCCTGAAGGCTAGGGGAGCCCTAGCCTTAGCCTAGGGGAGCCTAAAGCCTAGGGGTGCCCTAGCCTGAAGGCTAGGGGAGCCCTAGCCTTAGCCTAGGGGAGCCCTAGCCTAAAGCCTAGGGGTGCCCTAGCCTGAAGGCTAGGGGAGCCCTAGCCTTAGCCTAGGGGAGCCTAAAGCCTAGGGGTGCCCTAGCCTGAAGGCTAGGGGAGCCCTAGCCTTAGCCTAGGGGAGCCCTAGCCTAAAGCCTAGGGGTGCCCTAGCCTGAAGGCTAGGGGAGCCCTAGCCTTAGCCTAGGGGAGCCTAAAGCCTAGGGGTGCCCTAGCCTGAAGGCTAGGGGAGCCCTAGCCTTAGCCTAGGGGAGCCCTAGCCTAAAGCCTAGGGGTGCCCTAGCCTGAAGGCTAGGGGAGCCCTAGCCTTAGCCTAGGGGAGCCTAAAGCCTAGGGGTGCCCTAGCCTGAAGGCTAGCGGAGCCCTAGCCTTAGCCTAGGGGAGCCCTAGCCTAAAGCCTAGGGGTGCCCTAGCCTGAAGGCTAGGGGAGCCCTAGCCTTAGCCTAGGGGAGCCTAAAGCCTAGGGGTGCCCTAGCCTGAAGGCTAGGGGAGCCCTAGCCTTAGCCTAGGGGAGCCCTAGCCTAAAGCCTAGGGGTGCCCTAGCCTGAAGGCTAGGGGAGGCCTAGCCTTAGCCTAGGGGAGCCTAAAGCCTAGGGGTGCCCTAGCCTGAAGGCTAGGGGAGCCCTAGCCTTAGCCTAGGGGAGCCCTAGCCTAAAGCCTAGGGGTGCCCTAGCCTGAAGGCTAGGGGAGCCCTAGCCTTAGCCTAGGGGAGCCTAAAGCCTAGGGGTGCCCTAGCCTGAAGGCTAGGGGAGCCCTAGCCTTAGCCTAGGGGAGCCTAAAGCCTAGGGGTGCCCTAGCCTGAAGGCTAGGGGAGCCCTAGCCTTAGCCTAGGGGAGCCCTAGCCTAAAGCCTAGGGGTGCCCTAGCCTGAAGGCTAGGGGAGCCCTAGCCTTAGCCTAGGGGAGCCTAAAGCCTAGGGGTGCCCTAGCCTGAAGGCTAGGGGAGCCCTAGCCTTAGCCTAGGGGAGCCCTAGCCTAAAGCCTAGGGGTGCCCTAGCCTGAAGGCTAGGGGAGCCCTAGCCTTAGCCTAGGGGAGCCTAAAGCCTAGGGGTGCCCTAGCCTGAAGGCTAGGGGAGCCCTAGCCTTAGCCTAGGGGAGCCCTAGCCTAAAGCCTAGGGGTGCCCTAGCCTGAAGGCTAGGGGAGCCCTAGCCTTAGCCTAGGGGAGCCTAAAGCCTAGGGGTGCCCTAGCCTGAAGGCTAGGAGAGCCCTAGCCTTAGCCTAGGGGAGCCCTAGCCTAAAGCCTAGGGGTGCCCTAGCCTGAAGGCTAGGGGAGCCCTAGCCTTAGCCTAGGGGAGCCTAAAGCCTAGGGGAGCCCTAGCCTGAAGGCTAGGGGAGCCCTAGCCTTAGCCTAGGGGAGCCTAAAGCCTAGGGGTCCCCTAGCCTGAAGGCTAGGGGAGCCCTAGCCTTAGCCTAGGGGAGCCTAAAGCCTAGGGGTGCCCTAGCCTGAAGGCTAGGGGAGCCCTAGCCTTAGCCTAGGGGAGCCTAAAGCCTAGGGGTGCCCTAGCCTGAAGGCTAGGGGAGCCCTAGCCTTAGCCTAGGGGAGCCTAAAGCCTAGGGGTGCCCTAGCCTGAAGGCTAGGGGAGCCCTAGCCTTAGCCTAGGGGAGCCTAAAGCCTAGGGGTGCCCTAGCCTGAAGGCTAGGGGAGCCCTAGCCTTAGCCTAGGGGAGCCTAAAGCCTAGGGGAGCCCTAGCCTGAAGGCTAGGGGAGCCCTAGCCTTAGCCTAGGGGAGCCTAAAGCCTAGGGGAGCCCTAGCCTGAAGGCTAGGGGAGCCCTAGCCTTAGCCTAGGGGAGCCTAAAGCCTAGGGGAGCCCTAGCCTGAAGGCTAGGGGAGCCCTAGCCTTAGCCTAGGGGAGCCTAAAGCCTAGGGGAGCCCTAGCCTGAAGGCTAGGGGAGCCCTAGCCTTAGCCTAGGGGAGCCTAAAGCCTAGGGGAGCCCTAGCCTGAAGGCTAGGGGAGCCCTAGCCTTAGCCTAGGGGAGCCTAAAGCCTAGGGGAGCCCTAGCCTGAAGGCTAGGGGAGCCCTAGCCTTAGCCTAGGGGAGCCTGAAGCCTAGGGGAGCCCTAGCCTGAAGGCTAGGGGAGCCCTAGCCTTAGCCTAGGGGAGCCTGAAGCCTAGGGGAGCCCTAGCCTGAAGGCTAGGGGAGCCCTAGCCTTAGCCTAGGGGAGCCTGAAGCCTAGGGGAGCCCTAGCCTGAAGGCTAGGGGAGCCCTAGCCTTAGCCTAGGGGAGCCTGAAGCCTAGGGGAGCCCTAGCCTGAAGGCTAGGGGAGCCCTAGCCTTAGCCTAGGGGAGCCTGAAGCCTAGGGGAGCCCTAGCCTGAAGGCTAGGGGAGCCCTAGCCTTAGCCTAGGGGAGCCCTAGCCTAAAGCCTAGGGGTGCCCTAGCCTGAAGGCTAGGGGAGCCCTAGCCTTAGCCTAGGGGAGCCTAAAGCCTAGGGGTGCCCTAGCCTGAAGGCTAGGGGAGCCCTAGCCTTAGCCTAGGGGAGCCCTAGCCTAAAGCCTAGGGGTGCCCTAGCCTGAAGGCTAGGGGAGCCCTAGCCTTAGCCTAGGGGAGCCTAAAGCCTAGGGGTGCCCTAGCCTGAAGGCTAGGGGAGCCCTAGCCTTAGCCTAGGGGAGCCCTAGCCTAAAGCCTAGGGGTGCCCTAGCCTGAAGGCTAGGGGAGCCCTAGCCTTAGCCTAGGGGAGCCTAAAGCCTAGGGGTGCCCTAGCCTGAAGGCTAGGGGAGCCCTAGCCTTAGCCTAGGGGAGCCCTAGCCTAAAGCCTAGGGGTGCCCTAGCCTGAAGGCTAGGGGAGCCCTAGCCTTAGCCTAGGGGAGCCTAAAGCCTAGGGGTGCCCTAGCCTGAAGGCTAGGGGAGCCCTAGCCTTAGCCTAGGGGAGCCTAAAGCCTAGGGGTGCCCTAGCCTAAAGCCTAGGGGTGCCCTAGCCTGAAGGCTAGGGGAGCCCTAGCCTTAGCCTAGGGGAGCCTAAAGCCTAGGGGTGCCCTAGCCTGAAGGCTAGGGGAGCCCTAGCCTTAGCCTAGGGGAGCCCTAGCCTAAAGCCTAGGGGTGCCCTAGCCTGAAGGCTAGGGGAGCCCTAGCCTTAGCCTAGGGGAGCCTAAAGCCTAGGGGTGCCCTAGCCTGAAGGCTAGGGGAGCCCTAGCCTTAGCCTAGGGGAGCCCTAGCCTAAAGCCTAGGGGTGCCCTAGCCTGAAGGCTAGGGGAGCCCTAGCCTTAGCCTAGGGGAGCCTAAAGCCTAGGGGTGCCCTAGCCTGAAGGCTAGGGGAGCCCTAGCCTTAGCCTAGGGGAGCCCTAGCCTAAAGCCTAGGGGTGCCCTAGCCTGAAGGCTAGGGGAGCCCTAGCCTTAGCCTAGGGGAGCCCTAGCCTAAAGCCTAGGGGTGCCCTAGCCTGAAGGCTAGGGGAGCCCTAGCCTTAGCCTAGGGGAGCCTAAAGCCTAGGGGTGCCCTAGCCTGAAGTCTAGGGGAGCCCTAGCCTTAGCCTAGGGGAGCCCTAGCCTAAAGCCTAGGGGTGCCCTAGCCTGAAGGCTAGGGGAGCCCTAGCCTTAGCCTAGGGGAGCCTAAAGCCTAGGGGTGCCCTAGCCTGAAGGCTAGGGGAGCCCTAGCCTTAGCCTAGGGGAGCCCTAGCCTAAAGCCTAGGGGTGCCCTAGCCTGAAGGCTAGGGGAGCCCTAGCCTTAGCCTAGGGGAGCCTAAAGCCTAGGGGTGCCCTAGCCTGAAGGCTAGGGGAGCCCTAGCCTTAGCCTAGGGGAGCCCTAGCCTAAAGCCTAGGGGTGCCCTAGCCTGAAGGCTAGGGGAGCCCTAGCCTTAGCCTAGGGGAGCCTAAAGCCTAGGGGTGCCCTAGCCTGAAGGCTAGGGGAGCCCTAGCCTTAGCCTAGGGGAGCCCTAGCCTAAAGCCTAGGGGTGCCCTAGCCTGAAGGCTAGGGGAGCCCTAGCCTTAGCCTAGGGGAGCCTAAAGCCTAGGGGTGCCCTAGCCTGAAGGCTAGGGGAGCCCTAGCCTTAGCCTAGGGGAGCCCTAGCCTAAAGCCTAGGGGTGCCCTAGCCTGAAGGCTAGGGGAGCCCTAGCCTTAGCCTAGGGGAGCCTAAAGCCTAGGGGTGCCCTAGCCTGAAGGCTAGCGGAGCCCTAGCCTTAGCCTAGGGGAGCCCTAGCCTAAAGCCTAGGGGTGCCCTAGCCTGAAGGCTAGGGGAGCCCTAGCCTTAGCCTAGGGGAGCCTAAAGCCTAGGGGTGCCCTAGCCTGAAGGCTAGGGGAGCCCTAGCCTTAGCCTAGGGGAGCCCTAGCCTAAAGCCTAGGGGTGCCCTAGCCTGAAGGCTAGGGGAGGCCTAGCCTTAGCCTAGGGGAGCCTAAAGCCTAGGGGTGCCCTAGCCTGAAGGCTAGGGGAGCCCTAGCCTTAGCCTAGGGGAGCCCTAGCCTAAAGCCTAGGGGTGCCCTAGCCTGAAGGCTAGGGGAGCCCTAGCCTTAGCCTAGGGGAGCCTAAAGCCTAGGGGTGCCCTAGCCTGAAGGCTAGGGGAGCCCTAGCCTTAGCCTAGGGGAGCCTAAAGCCTAGGGGTGCCCTAGCCTGAAGGCTAGGGGAGCCCTAGCCTTAGCCTAGGGGAGCCCTAGCCTAAAGCCTAGGGGTGCCCTAGCCTGAAGGCTAGGGGAGCCCTAGCCTTAGCCTAGGGGAGCCTAAAGCCTAGGGGTGCCCTAGCCTGAAGGCTAGGGGAGCCCTAGCCTTAGCCTAGGGGAGCCCTAGCCTAAAGCCTAGGGGTGCCCTAGCCTGAAGGCTAGGGGAGCCCTAGCCTTAGCCTAGGGGAGCCTAAAGCCTAGGGGTGCCCTAGCCTGAAGGCTAGGGGAGCCCTAGCCTTAGCCTAGGGGAGCCCTAGCCTAAAGCCTAGGGGTGCCCTAGCCTGAAGGCTAGGGGAGCCCTAGCCTTAGCCTAGGGGAGCCTAAAGCCTAGGGGTGCCCTAGCCTGAAGGCTAGGAGAGCCCTAGCCTTAGCCTAGGGGAGCCCTAGCCTAAAGCCTAGGGGTGCCCTAGCCTGAAGGCTAGGGGAGCCCTAGCCTTAGCCTAGGGGAGCCTAAAGCCTAGGGGAGCCCTAGCCTGAAGGCTAGGGGAGCCCTAGCCTTAGCCTAGGGGAGCCTAAAGCCTAGGGGTCCCCTAGCCTGAAGGCTAGGGGAGCCCTAGCCTTAGCCTAGGGGAGCCTAAAGCCTAGGGGTGCCCTAGCCTGAAGGCTAGGGGAGCCCTAGCCTTAGCCTAGGGGAGCCTAAAGCCTAGGGGTGCCCTAGCCTGAAGGCTAGGGGAGCCCTAGCCTTAGCCTAGGGGAGCCTAAAGCCTAGGGGTGCCCTAGCCTGAAGGCTAGGGGAGCCCTAGCCTTAGCCTAGGGGAGCCTAAAGCCTAGGGGTGCCCTAGCCTGAAGGCTAGGGGAGCCCTAGCCTTAGCCTAGGGGAGCCTAAAGCCTAGGGGAGCCCTAGCCTGAAGGCTAGGGGAGCCCTAGCCTTAGCCTAGGGGAGCCTAAAGCCTAGGGGAGCCCTAGCCTGAAGGCTAGGGGAGCCCTAGCCTTAGCCTAGGGGAGCCTAAAGCCTAGGGGAGCCCTAGCCTGAAGGCTAGGGGAGCCCTAGCCTTAGCCTAGGGGAGCCTAAAGCCTAGGGGAGCCCTAGCCTGAAGGCTAGGGGAGCCCTAGCCTTAGCCTAGGGGAGCCTAAAGCCTAGGGGAGCCCTAGCCTGAAGGCTAGGGGAGCCCTAGCCTTAGCCTAGGGGAGCCTAAAGCCTAGGGGAGCCCTAGCCTGAAGGCTAGGGGAGCCCTAGCCTTAGCCTAGGGGAGCCTGAAGCCTAGGGGAGCCCTAGCCTGAAGGCTAGGGGAGCCCTAGCCTTAGCCTAGGGGAGCCTGAAGCCTAGGGGAGCCCTAGCCTGAAGGCTAGGGGAGCCCTAGCCTTAGCCTAGGGGAGCCTGAAGCCTAGGGGAGCCCTAGCCTGAAGGCTAGGGGAGCCCTAGCCTTAGCCTAGGGGAGCCTGAAGCCTAGGGGAGCCCTAGCCTGAAGGCTAGGGGAGCCCTAGCCTTAGCCTAGGGGAGCCTGAAGCCTAGGGGAGCCCTAGCCTGAAGGCTAGGGGAGCCCTAGCCTTAGCCTAGGGGAGCCTGAAGCCTAGGGGAGCCCTAGCCTGAAGGCTAGGGGAGCCCTAGCCTTAGCCTAGGGGAGCCTGAAGCCTAGGGGAGCCCTAGCCTGAAGGCTAGGGGAGCCCTAGCCTTAGCCTAGGGGAGCCTGAAGCCTAGGGGAGCCCTAGCCTGAAGGCTAGGGGAGCCCTAGCCTTAGCCTAGGGGAGCCTGAAGCCTAGGGGAGCCCTAGCCTGAAGGCTAGGGGAGCCCTAGCCTTAGCCTAGGGGAGCCTGAAGCCTAGGGGAGCCCTAGCCTGAAGGCTAGGGGAGCCCTAGCCTTAGCCTAGGGGAGCCTGAAGCCTAGGGGAGCCCTAGCCTGAAGGCTAGGGGAGCCCTAGCCTTAGCCTAGGGGAGCCTGAAGCCTAGGGGAGCCCTAGCCTGAAGGCTAGGGGAGCCCTAGCCTTAGCCTAGGGGAGCCTGAAGCCTAGGGGAGCCCTAGCCTGAAGGCTAGGGGAGCCCTAGCCTTAGCCTAGGGGAGCCTGAAGCCTAGGGGAGCCCTAGCCTGAAGGCTAGGGGAGCCCTAGCCTTAGCCTAGGGGAGCCTGAAGCCTAGGGGAGCCCTAGCCTGAAGGCTAGGGGAGCCCTAGCCTTAGCCTAGGGGAGCCTGAAGCCTAGGGGAGCCCTAGCCTGAAGGCTAGGGGAGCCCTAGCCTTAGCCTAGGGGAGCCTGAAGCCTAGGGGAGCCCTAGCCTGAAGGCTAGGGGAGCCCTAGCCTTAGCCTAGGGGAGCCTGAAGCCTAGGGGAGCCCTAGCCTGAAGGCTAGGGGAGCCCTAGCCTTAGCCTAGGGGAGCCTGAAGCCTAGGGGAGCCCTAGCCTGAAGGCTAGGGGAGCCCTAGCCTTAGCCTAGGGGAGCCTGAAGCCTAGGGGAGCCCTAGCCTGAAGGCTAGGGGAGCCCTAGCCTTAGCCTAGGGGAGCCTGAAGCCTAGGGGAGCCCTAGCCTGAAGGCTAGGGGAGCCCTAGCCTTAGCCTAGGGGAGCCTGAAGCCTAGGGGAGCCCTAGCCTGAAGGCTAGGGGAGCCCTAGCCTTAGCCTAGGGGAGCCTGAAGCCTAGGGGAGCCCTAGCCTGAAGGCTAGGGGAGCCCTAGCCTTAGCCTAGGGGAGCCTGAAGCCTAGGGGAGCCCTAGCCTGAAGGCTAGGGGAGCCCTAGCCTTAGCCTAGGGGAGCCTGAAGCCTAGGGGAGCCCTAGCCTGAAGGCTAGGGGAGCCCTAGCCTTAGCCTAGGGGAGCCTGAAGCCTAGGGGAGCCCTAGCCTGAAGGCTAGGGGAGCCCTAGCCTTAGCCTAGGGGAGCCTGAAGCCTAGGGGAGCCCTAGCCTGAAGGCTAGGGGAGCCCTAGCCTTAGCCTAGGGGAGCCCTAGCCTGAAGCCTAGGGGAGCCCTAGCCTGAAGGCTAGGGGAGCCCTAGCCTTAGCCTAGGGAGCCCTAGCCTGAAGCCTAGGGGAGCCCTAGCCTGAAGGCTAGGGGCGCCCTAGCCTTAGCCTAGGGGAGCCCTAGCCTGAAGCCTAGGGGAGCCCTAGCCTGAAGGCTAGGGGCGCCCTAGCCTTAGCCTAGGGGAGCCCTAGCCTGAAGCCTAGGGGAGCCCTAGCCTGAAGGCTAGGGGCGCCCTAGCCTTAGCCTAGGGGAGCCCTAGCCTGAAGCCTAGGGGAGCCCTAGCCTGAAGGCTAGGGGCGCCCTAGCCTTAGCCTAGGGGAGCCCTAGCCTGAAGCCTAGGGGAGCCCTAGCCTGAAGGCTAGGGGCGCCCTAGCCTTAGCCTAGGGGAGCCCTAGCCTGAAGCCTAGGGGAGCCCTAGCCTGAAGGCTAGGGGCGCCCTAGCCTTAGCCTAGGGGAGCCCTAGCCTGAAGCCTAGGGGAGCCCTAGCCTGAAGGCTAGGGGCGCCCTAGCCTTAGCCTAGGGGAGCCCTAGCCTGAAGCCTAGGGGAGCCCTAGCCTGAAGGCTAGGGGCGCCCTAGCCTTAGCCTAGGGGAGCCCTAGCCTGAAGCCTAGGGGAGCCCTAGCCTGAAGGCTAGGGGCGCCCTAGCCTTAGCCTAGGGGAGCCCTAGCCTGAAGCCTAGGGGAGCCCTAGCCTGAAGGCTAGGGGCGCCCTAGCCTTAGCCTAGGGGAGCCCTAGCCTGAAGCCTAGGGGAGCCCTAGCCTGAAGGCTAGGGGCGCCCTAGCCTTAGCCTAGGGGAGCCCTAGCCTGAAGCCTAGGGGAGCCCTAGCCTGAAGGCTAGGGGCGCCCTAGCCTTAGCCTAGGGGAGCCCTAGCCTGAAGCCTAGGGGAGCCCTAGCCTGAAGGCTAGGGGCGCCCTAGCCTTAGCCTAGGGGAGCCCTAGCCTGAAGCCTAGGGGAGCCCTAGCCTGAAGGCTAGGGGCGCCCTAGCCTTAGCCTAGGGGAGCCCTAGCCTGAAGCCTAGGGGAGCCCTAGCCTGAAGGCTAGGGGCGCCCTAGCCTTAGCCTAGGGGAGCCCTAGCCTGAAGCCTAGGGGAGCCCTAGCCTGAAGGCTAGGGGCGCCCTAGCCTTAGCCTAGGGGAGCCCTAGCCTGAAGCCTAGGGGAGCCCTAGCCTGAAGGCTAGGGGCGCCCTAGCCTTAGCCTAGGGGAGCCCTAGCCTGAAGCCTAGGGGAGCCCTAGCCTGAAGGCTAGGGGCGCCCTAGCCTTAGCCTAGGGGAGCCCTAGCCTGAAGCCTAGGGGAGCCCTAGCCTGAAGGCTAGGGGCGCCCTAGCCTTAGCCTAGGGGAGCCCTAGCCTGAAGCCTAGGGGAGCCCTAGCCTGAAGGCTAGGGGCGCCCTAGCCTTAGCCTAGGGGAGCCCTAGCCTGAAGCCTAGGGGAGCCCTAGCCTGAAGGCTAGGGGCGCCCTAGCCTTAGCCTAGGGGAGCCCTAGCCTGAAGCCTAGGGGAGCCCTAGCCTGAAGGCTAGGGGCGCCCTAGCCTTAGCCTAGGGGAGCCCTAGCCTGAAGCCTAGGGGAGCCCTAGCCTGAAGGCTAGGGGCGCCCTAGCCTTAGCCTAGGGGAGCCCTAGCCTGAAGCCTAGGGGAGCCCTAGCCTGAAGGCTAGGGGCGCCCTAGCCTTAGCCTAGGGGAGCCCTAGCCTGAAGCCTAGGGGAGCCCTAGCCTGAAGGCTAGGGGCGCCCTAGCCTTAGCCTAGGGGAGCCCTAGCCTGAAGCCTAGGGGAGCCCTAGCCTGAAGGCTAGGGGCGCCCTAGCCTTAGCCTAGGGGAGCC